>NW_008603935.1:0-38828 GCF_000691845.1 Merops nubicus | reverse complement strand
AGTGGAGAGGCAGGGAAGGGACATATCACACTGGGGACAAGCAAGTTGTGTTTAATCCTTTGCCACGAACAGTCTGCCACATGCTAAAATTCAGGGGAACTGGGGTAAATGCTGGCTTGGGAAGGACACAGGCACCAGGACAGATTTTAACTATTGAAACTGGTAGACTTTTTTTTAAAAAAAATAAAAGTTTTGCTTCTAACATTTGCATTTCTTGCTTTTATCTAGCAGCTGACTGTAAGGGCTTTCAGGAAAGGCAGTAATTAGCAAATACAGAGAAACAGGCAAGATTTTGTTATCTGAAGTACACGCACAGAGGTCAGTCTTCTTCCTACACAGCAGCTCATTTAGTTATGATTTATATTTATTTATTTTGCAAGTTTCTCACTTTTAATTTAGAAACAAAGGTAAAATTAACAGCCCAGCATATTCAGGTAAAATGTTGCAGACTCCAGCAAGCAAAGCTGTAATTTGTGGCAGTTCAGTGGCTGCCTTGTCAGTGGGGATGGCATCCTTGCTGGACGAGCAGGAACATCTCAGGGAGAGGCCAAGAAAACAGCTGAGGGAGGGGAAATAGCTACAGATAACCAACTTGAAGAGGCATGCATTTTTGAGCTAAAGCTCCCAGTTATCTTGTCCTAGTTCTCTGTTCTGTGTAGTTGAAGCACAGAGATCTGGATTTTAACCCCACACTGCCTCCAAGAACAAGTTGTCCCCGCCTCCAACTAAGAAAGCCACTATTTCTGAAACACCTCTAATAAATGAAGTCCAAAACTTGCTAAAAGTAACATTAGCTTCTAAACTCAGCTGTTTAGAAGGAAATGGCATACCCTGGTACAGGGCTGAAGCACGTAACATGCTGCTGCTTCTTTTCAAAGGGTCATGGAAACTTTCCTTTTCAAGTTCTGCTTTTAGCTCACTTCTGCTTAAGCTTCTTTATTTCTCTGTTTCCCTAGTTCTTCTCCAGATCCTTAAGCTCTTAGACTTTGGGTGGCTACAGGCAGTGAACTAAAAATGTGGAATAAAGCTTGTGGTTCCTGATTAAGGTAACAAGCTGGCAGATTAGGTATTGAGGAGACCTTACAGCAAACCGAGCACTTCTTGAATCCTTGATTGGGGTGGGATTTGCTGTCTTGTATCATACAGAATGATATTCTCCCTACAATCACATGAGGGCCCATGCCCAGAGGAACAAACAGGTCTTGCTAACAGGGAGATGAAAAAGGAGAGTTACCAACGGGGAGCACAGCCTCCTGTACAACTCGGGCAGTTACACAAGCAGCCTTCCTCACAGGACACACAGCACGAGGGCAAGGGCAGAGCACGGCTGTGAACGTACCACAGACTCTGTGTGTGTACAGAAGTGGCACACTATCAGTTTAGAACAACTAAGCAATGCTGTTGCAGTGCAGATATAACCACGTCTCCACACAGACCTTATGCTGATGTCTCATCTGTATTTTTAAGTTTGCACAAGGCACATGAAGTTGTCCCTTTTTCTTTAGCTCTTTTGCAGCCTGCTGCCCCATATTGGAATATCTCGGACATATGGTACATTTTCTTGTATTACTTGTGTCCTTTTAGAGAAGGCCATCTGCTGCTTGAACTAGGAGCACTTAATTATTAGTAAATGACAGTATTTGTTTACAAACAGGCAGAGGAGCAGCATAGTGTCTCCTGAACATCTTGGTCCTATCTTCTTCTTTGACACCAGTCAGGCAAAGGGCAGGGACATTTGCCATCTGAAGGATTTGCAAGTTCCAAATCACATGCTGCCAGGATCTTGTCTACTAAAGGGAATGTTTTCTTCTGGAGTTCTCACTGTATCAGTCAGGGGCCCTGGTGAGGAGCTCCCCTCTTGCTCCACACATTTACACACCTCCAATATAAGTTACCTCTCTCTTTACACTCTTGGACTTTGACTTGGCGGAAGGGGGAATGAGGTGGGAACAGTGACACTGGAGAAATGGCAAGACATTATGTCCTCCTCTGCAGAAGATCAGTACCCTCACAGAAAGAGTAAAATTTATTCTCTTTTTTGGCTAAGCAACACTCAAAACCCACTTCAATCTGTCTTGAACAACGGGTGTGCTTTATCCACAATGTGTATCCTTCTTCAGCTATAGAGTCAGGACCAGAGATGGACAGCTGGCTCTGTGCTATAGTGAAGGGACATGATTAGCTCCCATGTGCACAAAGAACCTCTCTGCTACAGCTAACAAAAAAAAAAGGACTTAAAATTTTGCTCTAGGAGTGTAATTATTAGTCACCTAAAAAAAGAAAAAGGAAAATCATTTTAGTGACAAAAGGACTCACTTCTAAAAAAAAAAAAAGTAGAGTAAGAAGTGAGAAGGAAGGATCAAGCATAAAAAAAAAAAGAACATAAGTACTGTGAATAACATTTTTTTTACTTCAGAGACAAGGAGTCTATTGTGGTATTCCATAACTTTTCTTTGAAAAAAAGAAAAAAAAAAACTGAATCCATACTAAGCAAGGGACAGAAATCACCTATCAGGTTCTAAATGACAGACTCAACCCCCTACTTTCCATGTCAGACTGAAACCCATGTTTGGTAAAAATCTTTTTGTCCCACACTAAGTATGTTGATGTCCACTGTTTATCACCAACACAGCAAGAGCACCAGTAACTCCAGTGAGTGTTATGGTACAGACTTCCATAGCACCATGAGCTTCTGACAGGCAGCCCTGCACACATGGGTCCTCTTCTCCTCTGTAGAAATCTTCCAGCTTAGCTTATATATAATGATACTTTTATATGTGTGTGTCTGTGTATATACACATAATGCACATAATAAATATTTTTAGTGTCCTTAATTATTTTTATTATGCAATGTGCTCGGGAGGCATCCCTCTCAACTTAAACTTTCCTTGCTGAACTTGGTACATCTTTTCTCTATATCCATAAATTTAAACTGCCTGCTGTGTACCCAGACAGCACTCAGAGAATTTTAAAGATTTAATACTGTTAAACAGGCTAAATACATGGCTGAGAAAATGCAGAACACACATGCAACAAGTGCAGAAGTTAATCCTGACCTATTTAACTCATCTTAAACTACTCTATAGAAAAATGACTGGAAGATAGTGAGTGATACTACTCTAATAGCATTTACTTTTCCCTCCCCACGACTCTCACCACAGATGATGCCTGTGCTGCCCTGAGGAGAGGCAGCTGCTCTCATTTGCTCACCTGACCACCTTCCTTCTCAGTTTCACAGCTCAGCAAGAGACAGAAGTCACCTGCTTCTCACCTCCCTGGTTTGTTTTGCCCTTCGCTGCAAGGTCATACATCCATATGTGCACACATGCTGATGCACATTTGCTCTATGATTTTTGATTAAAATACACAAATAAAGAGAAAATCTGTTGTAATTAAATTTAGACACCCACTAAAGTGATAAACCAGGATCTACACAATCAGCACATCCACTCTGATTCCATGGAAACTTCATTCATTTCATACTATAAGCTATACTACAAAACCCAAACAACTTCAGATTTTTATTTTTCAAAAATGTGTTTCACTGACTTTGATCTGACAGCTTATTTTGTAACTTACTAAGAAGATTTTGTTTATTTCTTTCACAAGCAGGAGGTTTCATCTACAGTTCTGGTCCAAGAGCATTGTGTGTGACACGCCTGATTCAATTTTTAACATCATAGCTTATAGTTTGTGGGATTTTTCAATTTTAATAATCATAAGATTCAGGGGAAAATTACCACAGGGAGAAAGTATCAGCAACATCCAAGAAAGCAGAGGGAAAACAATGCCCATAATTAGGAAAAGAAGACTGACTACGTGAAGTTTACAGTAGGGAACAGGCAGAAAGATGCCAGGATTCTCCTCCAATATTTTCCACAGCTTTGCTCTGGGAACTTCAGACTTGACACTTCTCTGTTTCCTCCTCTCTCAGTTTTAGTCTAAAACAAGACAGTTTTCTTTTGGCAGTATCAGTCTCTACTGTTACGAAGTCAAAAATAAAGGAATTCCTAGCCCTCTGTGAAACATCTCCTTGCTCAAAACCAAAAAGTCATTCAGGAATAATCACCCAGAATGCATAATCTTCAGCTACCAAAAGAGAAGCCATCCAAATACAAAGCTGATATTCCCTTTAATTGCCCTGTTTGGACCTTGCAGTACACAAGCTATGTACTCAGTATTTTCTCAGACTTGAGTAATAGAAGGAAAAAAATCATAAAGTAAAAATCTGAGCCTACTAAACCAGAATCTCAGTCAAAATACAAACAAGGGGGAAGGACTGCTGGCTTTTTACCCCTAAACTTTGTTTGGATATATGAAGGTTTTGTTGAACAACTTATTTACAAACTTTAATAACTCAGTTTCCTATAGGACATTAGAAATTACACCTACTACATTAAAACACTGAAATGATAATATAAAACTACTTTTTTTTTATTAAATATGGGTATGTCTGTGTTATATTCCAATGCTGGTTACTAAACAGATTCATGACAGAAGCACTGAAGGTAAAAGCAATAGTCCATGCTTATTAAAGAGAAGAAAACACAGGGGAAAAAAAAGCTAATTTCTTATATGTAAGAAGACATAAAAAATAATTTAAAAGTCATGCAAACATTCAAAACTCCAATATGACTACTAAAATTATGAAATGGAACTCAACTTTTAACCACAGTTATTACCAAAGTGTTTCAGGACCTCAAAACCTTAGAGATGTGGGTGGCTCTTTTAGATGGCAGTCTTTTTGGAGGAGGGAAAACCAAAGGAAGGAAGTTATGACTTCCTTGGTCTGTGGAGAGTTCTTACTATTACATTTCCTGTCAACGTCTAGCAGCTGAAACACTTTCTTGTATAGCAGTTAGTGGTGGTCCTCTCTTCTTCTGAGTGCAAAGCAAAAAGAGAAAGTTTACAGTGAAGAGTAGAGGAAAGAGGAGAGAGAGAGAGAGGCATAGAAAGTATGGGACTTAAAAACAAAAAAACCAAAAAAAAAAAAACCAAAAAAAAAAGGAAACCCTCAGGCACAATAGTGGTCAACACTACAGACAAACACAGAGAGATTTCACATTTCAGTGCCTAACATTTGGAAGTTTAAAATGACAAAAAACAGAAGCCAGCTTTATTTGAAAAAGCAGAAGTCAGAGAAACATAACACTCTGATGAACTCAATATTCAGAGTCTACTTACTTTGGAGGGAAATGCAACATATAGTATAACCTGCCATGAGTTAAAGGCTGGGTCAAGCACCAAAGCTTATGAGTTGATGTATCCTTCAAAGTGTCTGAAGCCTGTCCAATGTAAGTGTGGATTTTAGCACTATCCATCTTGCATCTTCTTTTAAAACTTTTAAAGCATTTTTCCAATTTAGGGACAAAATTCATACTGATACCCTGTGTCATGCATTAAAGCATTTCTTCCTCCCCTTTCCACTTTTACATTGGTGTCATCTTTCTGTTCTGCTGAATAGAAACTCTTCATATTTCTACCTTATAAGACAGCATAAGGAGCAGAAGCAGGTAAGTTTGCCACACTCAGCAGTAAAACAACTCAGTGCTTGGCAAATGAGGTGAAAAGACACAAATTGTCAAAATCCAACTTATTGTCCTAGGTGGAACTCCAGTCAGGGCTCAAGACATAAAATGAATATATCTGTCCATAAAGACAGATATCTAACTACAAATTTTATCCCAGTTCATTGAAATCAATTTCTGCTAGGAAGGAGCAGCCTATGCCAAATTATGGGTTATTTACTCCTGAGGCATTTCAGTGAGCACTCCGACCCTGCACCTAATTGCATCCAGTCACCTACTGGTTCTACCAGACGTACCTGAAACACGCCTGGGATCCATGAAAATAAGGGGGTTACATGGTAGTTGTACTGCACACAGCTTGGTAACCAAAATTCCTGCCTCTAGCAGTACACTGTCAAATTCTCACTCCCTCTTTCTCAAGGGGCTGAATTTATAAGACTGGCATATGAGGTAGCGGGAGGACAAGAGACAGAACATACACTTCCTAAGGGCAGATTAATGAACATTTTTCAGTATTCTCTCATTAAACCACCATATCTAATTTTATTTTTTTTATTTGTTTGCCACAATGGCTATTCAAAAACAGTACTGAACATTAACAGTGTTTCTCCCAGTGTAAGATTACTATAATTCTCAGGTTTCACAGGGTTGATCTTGGTCAAGATGGGACATGGCTGTACAAGTTCTAATCCCACTTTTCTTTTGGAACACAAACACTTTCTTATGGGAGAAGAAATGGTTTAGTTTCTTTAGCACACCTGACAGTATAGCTCCATTCCAACGACCATCAAGTCAGGTTTACATCCAGGTGAAAACCCTAAAATACCCTTTATTGCAGGTTTTCAGATCTTGAAATGCAACTTCAGCTTACAACAGCGATTTTAAAATTGCATTTACTGGAATGATGTTAAATAGTCCTTGTAAATTAAATACTTGATGATGAGGATGGATAATTGCCTGGAAAATTTTTTGAACAGTAACAGTGGTCCACTGATGCAGAAAGCTTGATAACCTCTGTGTCTGATAAATGAAAATCCCCCCTGTCTCACAGAGGGGCTGAGGAAGCTCTCTGTCTCTATAAGAGAGATTACAGATCCATGGGACTCTGGGGCAACATGCACATATGGGATCTTATTAGCCATTCCTGGCTTTCTCCAGATCATGTGCTTCAAAGGCAGAAAAAAAAAGTCATGACTTTTCCCTTGTATTTCCTACATTTTATTCCCTTTTATCTACTTTAAAAGCCACTGTCAGAGTCCAGGAAATAAACAGTTTAAAAGGCATCTCCATCCAAAAAGTAATAAGACAGCAGTCTTTCTTGCAAGGCAGACCACATAGTTCTTATTCACTCATGTGCTGCAAGCCAAGGTTGAGCACTCACAGGCATATCCCATCATGTGCTCGGATATACCACTGGCTCTGGAAACCCACTTATCCAGTGGCAATGAGTTCTACAGTCTACTTTT
This sequence comes from Merops nubicus, assembly GCF_000691845.1. Lineage (NCBI taxonomy): Eukaryota > Metazoa > Chordata > Aves > Coraciiformes > Meropidae > Merops > Merops nubicus. The sequence continues at coordinate 31,834 of NW_008603935.1, read as the reverse complement.
GCTCTGAGTGAATAAGTAGTTCCCTATATTCATTTCAGCTATGGCTTTACTGTGGTTTCCATCACACCTAGAATGACACAAAATGTGCCCCAGCACTTGTTATTACAAGTTATAAAGCAGAACTTCGGCTAAAACAATTAAGAAAAAAAAGAAATCCCTGAACAATTCCCCCACCCACCCAACTTGTACAAGGAAATCACGTTTTAACCACTGCACTGTCCCTGAAGCTACACTAGCCTTCTCCTTTTAATGTTTCCTAGCAGGGTTACCACCAGCACAGCTCCAGCTGAGCCACCAGCATTTTCAGCAGTGTGTCTTCTAATCATCCTCAGAATAGCCAGAAGTAAGTCACTGCTGCTTTGAAACACAATTTACATTAGAAAAAGTCTGTCTCTTATTAGCTAGGCAGAGTACTGGAAACACCAGCAGCCAGTTGTAAAACTCCATTTGTATCCAGAATACCAAAGCCATTATTTAATTTGTTTGGAAAAAATGTGACTTGAAAAAAAAGAAAAAGCCAACAAAATAATTAAATAAGAAGACGTGTTTGTTATTAAAGATCCATAAAAATGCAAGTAGGCTTCAAATCCAAAGGATCTGAAAATTAACACTGCAAGTACATAAAAAGAAAAGCATACGGAATGGGGCTGGCTGGAAAACAACAATTCCATTTTGCTAAACATTTCAAGGCTTTGAAATTTGTTTTTGTTCCAATATGAGACAAAAATGAGACTTTCTGAATGTTTCATGAAATGAGAATGAGAGAGAGAATATTCGCTCCCTCTGGACCTGAAAAAATCTTCCCGACATAACTGTCTCCAAAATAGATAATGTTTCCATGAAACATTCTGGTTTTGATGAAACAGCATTTTTCAGTGGAAGTGTCAGCAGAAATTTCACAGTCATTGGGTTAGCAAAGGCTTATCTACATCAGATGCTTGCATGAACAAATTATGCTGAGAACTGAACCAATCTAATTATATTTGTCTCCATATGAACATTGTATCAATTTCCTTAGAAGGATACTCCATAACATACGTCAGCTGTTTAATTGTTTCTCTTGATTAAAGGCATTTTATTTTATTCAAAGTATGTATAAGAAATCACAAAATAAGCAAAATCTGAGAGGTACCATAAGTCAATTTGTTAATTATCTGTTTTTTTTTTTTCTATAAATCTGTGGACATTCTTTTTCCAAAATAAGAATGGCTTTACAATTTGTAAGATTTTAATTTTTTTTTAAAAAAATAAACATAACCTGTGCTTCCAAAATAATATAGACTCAACTGAATTAAGCGCTCATATACAAAGGAAAATTCTGTGCCCAAAACTCTTACTGGGCATTGCTACAGGAAAATGCTGTAGTAAACAGTTCTGCAATGAAAGGGAAGTGAATGAATGGTTTTAAGTCTTTGAATCTGCTGAAGATGAAGAAAACACTCATATTTTATGAAATATTGCATATGGTAATTCTTTGTTCCTTTCTCTGCTAAGTGTGTATTTGTGTGTTTGCTTATTTGTGCTCATTCTGGAGTCTGGTTGCCTCCAGTACTATTGAAAGCCCCCAGAATGGCAACAAGGATGTGTAACTGAACAAAGCCAGAGTCAGTTGTTCTAAAGAATACTGACCACAGAAATAAATGAAAAGGCACATCAGCTCTGTCTGCCACAGCACACAACACGTTCTCCCATGAGTTCTTCTTACCTTCCTCTTGTAGTTCTTTGCAAAATTTTCATCCCAGCTAAGCAGCAGAGTTTTCCTTCCCACCTCCTGCAGTACTGCTCAGCGTCACCTGCAGAACTCAGGGACTGCAGCTGCACTTCACTGAACATCCCATAGGCATCCTGGACAAGGAGACACAACCTGCAGAACATTCCACTGTCACTCAGTGCCTTCTGCTCAAAACAAGCTAGTTAGGAGATTTCTGAAAATAACATTAAAAGCTTTAGGATGGGGCTTATCCTCTATGATATCTGGAAAATTGTACCAAGTATATATCAGTAAACAAACCCAATGTCACAAAAGGTTTTCTCGTGTACATTTTCAGGAGATAACAGAGCCATGAAATAGGGAAGCAGGACTGGAAAAAAGTGTAGAGGGCTTGCACTGGGGATTAGATAAATTAACTGTATGCATTCTTTTAAAGAAAGAAGGTTGAGTTTTTCCTTTAGTTGAGGTGAATTCTGCAATGCAGACAGAGCAATGATGCAAACATGTATGTGTGTACGTATAAATATAATAATTCTGCTTAGAAGTAAACAAAGCAACAAAATTCAGAAGTAATAATCACCAACACTGAAACTGGTCAAGCAAGCATTACATTTTCTATAACTTCTTTTTAAAGACTCCTGAGAATGCAAAAGAGAGTGAAATATCAATTTTTCTTTTTTAAAAAGAAAAACATCATGAAACTGCACATTCAATATTGGGTGTGAAGAAACCCAGATGAACTATTTTAAGGAGGTAATTAAAGAACCTGCTATACAAACAAGTTGATTAAAGTAATATATGGAAGTAGGTGCTTTAGGGCTGGGAAGTATTGCTTAACCAACTTGCTGGCATTTTGAGAAGATATTACTGTCATAGCAGATAAGCCAAAATCAGAGGATGTCACACATTTAGATAGTCAAAAATGCATTTCACAAGATTCTGCTCCCGAGATGAGCAGCCACGATAGCATGAGTCATGCAGTGCTGGAAGAAGGAGGCTGCCGTCTGCACCATGGGTTTAATTGCCCCAGAAAGAGACAGTTAAGCATGGAAACTTTTCAAAGAGAGACAGAAATTACCTTTGAGGGCAGCACCCGCATCTTCAGTTCTAAATAAAACTCAGGGGTGCACTAGGCAGCAGAATGGAGTTGATTTCAAAGGTACATGCCAAAGCTGCCTTCCCCTGAGCAGCACCATTGCTCACCACAAGCCCACTCCAGCTGCTCTTGGAGCGTATTATATAACATGGAAGCATCCTGGAAGCATTCAACAGTAGTTCATAGACCTTTATAAAACATAAATGAAATGAAATGGGCTCCTACATTTCTCTGGAAGAAATCCATGTGTTTTCTTTGCAAAAGGGAAGCTTTCACAGTTTCCTCGCTTATTCTGAAGTGTCAAACTTTGGGTTACACCCTTAAGAGGGCTGCATTTGGCACAGGATACAACCCCAAAGCCTTTTGGACATCAACAGTTGTGAAAGCACCAGCTGAGAGTCGTCATTTTTCAGACTCTGGTGATGGTTTTGAGGAGCAGGGAGTGGTAGGACCGAACGCAAATGAAGGCTCCTGTATTTTCCACACATCTCCAGCTACAAAGGTCCCACACAAAGAGTCTTCACCAGGCAAAGAAAGCTTAGGTACAATTCCTCCACAGCCTGCCAAAGTTAAGAAGTCTTTTGTAGCCATGAAATGATGCTTCAACCCCGAGCAGCAATAAATAGAAGGAAACCAACCACTATTGTGGTGTAGGCTGGAAAGATACATGCCCTCATCTCCAGGATGAGTGGTGTCCCCAGTCTAGAAAGTGAGTGACTGTCCTAACAACACAAACCTGTGTCTTCAACAGCTCTACCACTCTTTTCGTGTTCTGTGTCAAACAGTCTGTGAGATGCCATCTGGATTTGTACTACAAGATCATCTCCAACTCAACAAAGACTGACGTGTTATGAGCATGACAGCCTAGAAGCACAAAAACTACAGCTGTCTGTCACCTTCCAACATTAGGATCTCGAAATCAGTTAAAAGCTCTCCTGAGTTTTAACCAATTCGACTGAAACTCCTCATGCTATTGTTTTGTTTGGAAAAAACAGAGCTAATACACTCTGGACATTTCTGAAAATCAGATACAGAGGAACAGGAAAAACAAAGCAAGCAGTTTTGCCTATGTTAACAAAACATTCAGTGACTGTTAATTGTGAAAAATTAGGCCTCCATCTCTTGGAGCAAGCAAGGGCCAACTGAGTTAGTGTCTCAGATCTGATCCGTTCAGCAGTCTCTTAACTGATCACTGGAATTTCTCATATCTTTAGTGAGACATAACTGAACGCAAGCAAGTCTCAGACTAGCTGGCACCAAGCTAATATTAAGTCCTCTGGGACGTGTTAATTGCCCAAATAAAATTAGCTTGGTTGGTGCTGAACACATCAGTCACTAAAAATGCATTTTCCCAGTCCTTTCAAGCCGAGCAAAGAGATGGCTGCTGGCAGATATGGGAGTCTCAACTCCCCACATCCCTGGCCACATATTTCCATGCCATTGTGGTGGCAGCATAAATGGCTACGATAGGAAACTGATCTGACCAAAAAAACACTGTAGCCAAATAATCATCACCATCATATCAGCTTTTTGAAAGTTAACTCTATAGAAGTAAGCTTCTGTTTGCACAGAGAACTACTTCTAGACAAGGATGTATCTTCCAGGCAGGATTAGGAGGCTGAAGCTCCCACTCCAGCAGTCTAGTATCTGCAGTACAACATTCCAGGTCATATGATAGAAGAATGGTTATCTTATGACCAACCTCAATATACAGAAGTAAAGGAAGAACTGTGTAACTTGAAGCTTTTATCACTAACGTTCCCATTCACACTAGGGGCACGTCCATGATTATTGGCATCAGGAAGAAACACAGGGCAGCAGAACCTATTGCACCAGGCTCCAAGTACTGCTGCTCCATAAGGACTGTACACGTGAGCAGACATCCACTACCCTACACTTCTTCTCACAGTATCCAAGGGGTAGTCACGATTTCTCTACAACGTGCACTTAAAGTGAATTGTCTACATTCACTCACTGGGAAGACAGAATTTCACAGATAACCTTCAGATGCCCAATTTCAGCTGAAAATAATGGGGAATATCCCACACCAACACTATGAAGAGAGCTTCACAAACACACATTCCTTGCTTCAGCACACTTTTAAAACGCTATGAATGGCTGATGAGAAAAACCAGATAACCTTCAGATGCCCAATTTCAGATGAAAAAAATGGGGAATAACCCAGACTAACGCTATGAAGAGAGCTTCACAAACACACAATCCTTGCTTCAGCACACTTTTAAAACACTATGAATGACTGATGAGAAAAAATCAAAATATTCTCAAAATCATTTGATCTGTCTCACACTAATTTAGCAGGTAATGCTATAGGTATTTAATGATGAGTGACAACTGATTTTTGTACTTAACGACTATCATGAAATCAGCTGAATCCCACAACAGGCTCAGGGACACATTTGGAGAACTATTCTCACCTTCTCCGAAAGCAGTTCTGTTCTGGTTTCTGCACCAACAGTAGTTAGTTCAGCTGCTTTCAGAGGCTGTTGATTCATGGCCTTAGCATCCTCACCAGCATTGTTTTTTTTTTCCCAGAAAAGAGTATTCATATTATTTCCCCATGTTACAGCAGTGCTCTCATATTGCAGCAAATGTTCCTGTAAATTAAGTTTTATCAGCAAGTCTGTGATTAAAACAACGGTTTGTCCCATGAGTTTTACCCCCTTTAAAACTCACTACCAGGACAAAAACCTACATTTAAATTATGAGACAAGCTGCAAATCCAAAATGAGTACCTGCCCCTGGGAATTCTGCATTTATGTTTATGCAATTTTGTCCTAAATACTTCTTTTTCTATAAAATGTGGTGTTTTCACTGCATTAGTTAACTTAAACACACCTTTACCAATGCCTTGTCAGTATGCATAGTAATGAACCATTAAAAAACAGGGAAGGGCAACGTCTCCATTTTTACCAGTGCTGCTCATGTAGGGAGGAAAACAGGGCTATCTTTATTTTTGGGACAACCTGATGCAACCCTGAGTAAGACCTGAATTTAAAATATGGTTTTGGAATCCAAAATGTCTCATGTAAAGCAGCAGAGGCCTCACTCCAGGAGCGAGGGGTGGCAGGAAAGCCCATCGAGAAGCAAATGTGGGAGATGTAGACTAAGGAAAAGGTGAAGTGTGACTCACGGGTAATAACAAAGGGGGCGAAGATAGGGGATGATAAGCAGTGAGGCAAAGATTAGCCAGGGCTTTTTTTTCCCCCTTCATCTTTTTTTTTTTTTTTTTTAAAATAAGTAATGACACAGTAAGTCTCATGCAAAAGCTTGGGAAGATTTTCTTAATTTGCTAATAGCCAGGAGCAAGGATGGGGGCTGGGAGAAGTTGAGGCTGATTACTCTGCATTATTTCTATGACTGTGCTGATCTTTAGGACAAAATGTTTCCCGGTAGAAATCTGGAGAGGATTACAGGATTACTCTGCCATGCCCTTCTCCTAGTTAGTCACTCCTCATGGGTAAAGGGTAAAACCTTCTTTTATTGTTATTTTTTTTTTATGCATGAAAAACTGTGTCTCTCCATGCTTCCGCCTTGTACCAGGCAGATGACTTACTGGAAGGTTAAAGGCAAAAAAACCCTTCTTCAGCTTTGGTCACCTCCAGCTTCCTCTGTGCCTAGTGGAAAAGAGTAAGAAAAACCATCTCTGCCTGAGGAGGGGATGATGGGGCAAGGAGGCCAGAACTGACTGATTGCACAGGGGTTGCCTTCACTGGGTCTTGTGAAAACCAGCAGCAGAAATTTGCCATGAACAGATCTTAAGTAACAAATAATTGTTTTACCCTTGGGTAGGAGGACAAACCATGAGGCTCACAGCAGCTCTTCTCCATGCAGTAAAGCATGAGGAGCAAGAGAGCCAAACAAATGCCACCACCTTTGCAGTGCTCAGCAGGGACTTTATTAGTTACTCTTTCCTTGGAAGGGAGGGGTGGGGAGGGGGGGAATGGGGAAATGCCTGAAAACTAATTGAATCGTATTAGCTCTGATACTTGCTCATTCTTTATCTTAAGCATCCAAGAGACAGCTGCTGCTGCTGCTTTGTTTGTCAGGACTCCTTATCTCTTTGAGGTGTGGTCCCAGCCAAGGCATAAAGCACACATACATAAACACACATAAACACAAACCCCCTCTCCCTTAATCACCAGAGGCACAACACTACCTACACAACTCCAATTCAGCAACTTGTCTGGTCAAGTCTCAAGGTGGAGCTGATTAACTCCTGCTAATATGGCTCAGATTCAAATTGTAACCTGCAGGACACCACCCTACCGGGATTTAATTTATCCCTACCTTATGTATCCCTTGCATTCACCATACCTATATTATCTCCGAAAAAAAATCATCTCAGGGCACAGGTCTAAACACACAGGGACAACCATCCATCTCCTCCACCCCTTTGTAACACTAGCAGGGTTTTCCTATTGAGAGCACCATAGCCACCAGATCAAAAACTGCTTCACATTCCCTTTAGAAGAGGACGTACTCGCTGTAGCCTTCTTTTGGGAGACACAAGATTCAGAGTTTTCTGCCTAAAAGCCATGCCATTTGCTGTCACTAGATAGTGAGTGAAGCTCTACAGAGCATAACTATAAAAATGAATGCTGCTGCTGCTGACTAGCCCCTTCTGTGTATAACGTGCAGAGGTACACAGGTACAGAGGAAAGCACCAGCACCACTGCTTCCAGTTTACAAGGGGAATGTCAAGCTAAAAAGAATCCTGGTCATAACTCCCTCCAAGTATAGATGTTTCTAGCACCCAGGCTGGTGCTCAAGTTTGAAACACAGAGACAACCAAAATATCAATCATTTGCTTTGAAAAGTGTAGGTTTAAAATTACTGAAATGCAAAGTTTGTGATTATGTGCGTTTCTGTTTGTTAACTGTGGAAGGACTCAGAAGGAAAGAGAGGAGAAGGCAGCTCTGGGGCCGGACCTGGCAGGGCAGAAGAGCACACATGGTTAACACCAGACACTGCAGTTCCACACTCCAGCCAGACACAGGCTGTCCTTGCAGAAGCACTGCTGGAAATGGCACATGTGACAGGAGTGTCACCAGGGCAATGAGCGAGTCTTATCTCTGCATCTCCAACAGAAAATATGTAGCAGACCTCCTGGGTGTCAGGAAAGGAATCTTTTCTTCGCAGGCACTTCCCGGCATGTGTGGAGCAGAGTATTTACTCAGTACACTCTGCAAATAACTCACTACCAGAACCACACCAAGCCCATCAGTTTGGATTTGCCTTGGTTTTCCTTACACTTCTATGTGTATGTTAAAAAAATAAATAAAAAGAATGAAAAAGGTTATAAAATAACTGTTGCTTATTTTTATTCACTTCCTTGAATAGTCATTTCAATTCAAACTGGAAAATCAAATGCAACTTCCACAAGGTCTTTTATGAATCTCTGCCTGCTGATTGCTTTTTCCATTTCTTCATCCAGGTTCATCCCTCCACCCAGTGTTTTCTGTCTGTGACCTGAAGAAGCAGCGTTTCTGTGGGAAACTGTTTTTATGCATAGGAAGAGACCTGTTCAAGCCTAATCTATCAGCAGGGCTGCCTTTTCAATGCAGAACGTGCACGCAGAGACTGCAGCCCCACAGCCCTGCAGATGTTCCTCCACTCAAAACAAGGAACAGCACCTGCCTGGTGAGAACTATGTACAACATCTCAGGAATGGGAGCAGGACAAAAACCACGCAGCTTTTCATACTTGCAATGACACCCATGGCTGCACACGTGACAATTTTTTCAGCATAAACCATTTCTTCCATGAAATTTTCATGCAGCACCAAATAAATGAACTTTTTAAACTCCCTATCCGATACTATGTACACTTTCAAATTAAACTGCTGATGTGTGTGTTTTATTTGTACACAGAATTTTACTCTTCAGTAAACAAAACATTTAAACCCATAAAAAGACATTCCTGACATCCACTCATCAAACACAATATGGAGCCTAAGCTATGATTTCAAATAGTTACAGAGTTGCATTTGATAAATATTTTCAGTACCCCCAGACAGCTTCACTTATCTCAGATTGATCAACGAGTACTGAAGCTGTTCTATATTAATGGTTTAAATCCAAAGTAATTATGGCACATAAATAAAAATTTATAGTGATGGCTGGTTTGGAAGACACAGAAAGTTGAGGAAAAATTACTTCCTAAGTACTGCCTAAAAGTTTGGATAAAGATTCTGGCCCTCAACAGACCAGTAAGGGCTTCCTCCCCCCAGACCCCACAGCATCTCCACACGACACTGGATGTAATTTGTGGGGCTTTTGCCAAAATCCATTTCATACAGCTTGTTACATACATAAAACCAATTTGGCGTGGTAACAAAAAAGCAAGCACATCAGATCATCCCAGCCTGTTTTGGGCTCACTGTGTTCTGAATTGTAGTTGGTAAAAAAATTGATGCCCAAACTCCTCAGTTTCCTCAGTGTACCATTATTATGGCATGGAAACCCATTACAGTCCCTTTGGTTATTTCAGTATACAATTCAGAGAAAACATTATCTTCCTGTATGTCATGATTTACTAATCAAGAGTAAAAATGTACATTTAAGAAACTTGCAGGCTCGCCTGAAAACTGCAAAACTTTCTTATAGATGACCTTCAACAGAAAAATCATGTTCCAAATATAACGTGTAATTACCACCCAGCCATTTAAAGTACTTATCTATAAATCTGAGGAGGGGTTCTTTGTTTATTTTTTTTTAATCTTAAGACTTTGTAATTATTGTTTTGGCATCCAAGAATTCCAACAGTCGGCAAGGTGCTGCCAAAAGATCCCTTGCAAGGTGCTCACCCTCCTTTCCAAGAAAATCAGAATTCAGTTGCTGGTTCTGGCAGCATTTCATATCATCTTTGCTGTGCTGTTTCCTCCACACCTCAGTTCCTTATACGTAAAAATCAGAATAAAAGTCCTGTCTTCAAAGGGTGATCTGAAAGCAATAGCTGAATAATATTGTGGTATTTAGGAGAGCAGGTCCACAAAGCCTATTTTGTGCACTAGACCCCAGCCAAGCTGGGGAGGAGGCTGTATATTTGTATGTATATATATATAGAGAGAGAGAGAGAGAAAGGGCTTCCTTCCAGTATCAACCCATTTCTGCCACAATACAGGGCTCAGAGAACTCTCAACTCCCCCTACAAAACCCACAGCGAGGGCTTTACAGAACTACAGCACCTGGAACGAAGCAAGAACACTAACAGCGAAACTGGGGTCCCTTATGCTTCAGACCACATTACTTGTGGATTCACCAGACTTCTCAACCATACAGACCATGAATGGGATCCTCGAAGATTTTATTTAAAAAACAAAACTAGAACATAAAAAAAACCCCAAAACATGGAGTAGGAAAAATAAAAAAAGAACTGCTCCTTTCAGCAGGGACAGAACATCTCAAAGCACATTCTTGGGAGGAGAGCTTCACACGTGCTTCCCCCGTGCATGGGAAAGGTAAATGAAATCTACCAGTGGGATTTCTTAAAGAGCTGGGTCTGTGTTCAGGAAGAATCTTGCTGTTCCAGTGGCACATCATCCCACCCAGCCAGCCCAGAAATATCCCCGCCACTGAAATAAGCAGCAGCACAAGGGGCACAGAAACCAAGCCGAAGTGAGACCCTGCCGGGGCTCCTTCCCTGCCCTGTCCCGCGGGCTCGGCTGCTCCTGTTTTTCTCCCGGGCTGCTGCCTTTGCTCTGCTCTAGCTGGGGCTGCCTCTGCGAGGTGCCTTTCTAAACGGGGGAGAGGAGCGTGCCTGTGTGCGGCATCGCGTGTTTACCAGGGCTATGGTAGCAGTTCTCAGCAGTCCGCCGGGAGTTCTAGGAAACGGCCCCTGTTATTTCACTCTGGGTCAGTGTCAGCTCATGTCAGGCAGTAAAGATCACACAGGACAGCTCGCTCCATCTCGCAGTGCTGGCCGGAGGCCTCAATGGGAGAGGGAACGGCAGCGAGCTGCGAGTGGGCGGAGAGCCTTCCCAGCACTCCACCAACCACCGCACGAGGAATTATGATAAACACCACTCTGAAACCAGATACAACAGTACATTGTGTTCTTCTTCGGAAAAACAACCAGACTTCGGCTCACTTAAAGTAAACAGTTAATCCTGTTTATCTTTTTTTTTTTTTTCCCCCTTTCTTGATGAGTTGTTAACAGAACAATCTCTTCTGCAAAGCAAGTAAGAGATCTGTCCCTTACAATGAATACTGATCTTTTCTTCAAGGAAAAAAAATAATAAATCAATCCGATATGTAAACTTTCTACTATCGGCAAACAGCGTGGAATAACAATCTCTCTTGGCTTAAACTGACGTAACAAAGCCATGCCAAAACTGAATGAAACCTTTCCCTCACTTACATGTTTTATTTTGGAAAACTGAAGTCCCAAACAGAGTGTTCTATTCATCCCTTTTAACTATTCCTTTTCTGACGAGAACAAGCAAAACTGGTTAAAAGAAAAAAAAGAAGTCTGGGGTGGAGGGTGCCTTGGCAGTACAGCTGAGCTGGGAGCAGGGGTGGCTGTTCCCAGCTCGCTTCTGGGAGATGAAACCAGAGTCAGACTACTCCACTGCAACTGAGGTAACAAACTGTTACCCTCTCTTCCAAAATATATGCTTACTGTGCAAATTCATGATGTCCCTGACTTTCAATATTAAGGGTGATTAATTAAAAAAGCAGATGGAATTGATTATCTTGTTTTGCCTGAGTCACCACAGTCTACCTATTGACTACTTCTTACTGAGGACTCCAGCCGAGCCCACTGAAAGCTACAAGCTTTTCCAAAGGGAATTCTAATTTTTAGCACTCAGGAGTTTTAAATAGTTCTGAAAGTCAACAACAAAAGTGTGCTTAACATGCCCAGTCAGTAGAAGTTTGTTGATTTAGCTATTTATAATCATAAAAATACATGATTTGCAAAACTGAAAGAGGAGGCGAAGGAAAATATTTCCCTGTTTTATTTTTACTCATCTTGCAAGCTCTAAGATTCTGTGTTTTCTGGGCAACCTATGTCATCAAGTGCAAAAATGTAAATTCAGGTCTGGGAATAAAAGTCTGATTTTTAGATATCATGTAAAACTTTTATGCTTTTTCTGTCTTGAGATCTTTATTTATTTTGCATTTATTTTTAAACCTTTTGCAGCAGTTGCTGGATTGACATGGCTCTCCTCAGCTCTGAGGTGGCAGAGCAGGACAAAGCCTTAGTGCTGTCTCCCATGGCAGAGACAGGGCTGGGGAGGCAGCTATCAGCAGGCTGGGGCCAGAGCCCCAGAGGGGCAGCCTCAGGGGTATCTCCCCCAGTCCACCACTTTGCCCACCACAGCCTCCAGCCAGGACTGGAAGAGCCAGAATGCCTCCAGCCAGGACTGGAAGAGCCAGTATTGGTAGGACAGGACTGCTGCTGTGCTCCCTGTCACTTAACCCCCTCCCTCCCAGTGCTGCACAGGCACAAGAAAAGCATGGTTGCTCTGTTATGATTGTGGGGATGGCCTGCCCAATTTATCTCCAAACCGATGGACAGTCTGTGGCACTATCTATGAAGGACCCAACTTATGCTGAGGTGCTGCAGGGCTGAAGCAAGATACTTTGGTAAAACTCCTCCCAGGAAGCCAGAGGAGAATGCGGCAGTGCTACGGTCTCTGCTTGTTGGAGGAACTCCTGGGCCCAGGAGAAGGAAGCACTACACCTAAATCATTTAGGGTGCAGGATGCAGTTATAACCCCTGCACAAAAGAGGACTCCCTTCGGCTCCCCAGGTTTTGACCACATGGTGGCTGGCCACCATCACACCCTACTTCAGGAGGGAATGTATCAGCCAAGAGGAATGCAGATGAGAGATGAATCGACTGGAGATGAAGCAACAACAGGAGGAAAATGTGGAAGGGTGAAGAAAACAAAGATCAGGAAGTGTTCTCTGATATTACCTTTTTTTCCTACTTCCTTTCTTACACCTTGCTGTTCTCTGTATTTCTGGTAGTTAGAGACTAGAGGGAAAATGCTGGTCTGTGGCAACGTTAGTATAATCCCACAGATGACCTACAAGCATTGCTGATGGAGCACTTTCCTCAGACACATCCAGACTTTTTATATCAGAAATTATGGACACAAGTGTTGCTGAAACAAAGTGTAGACGGCAGTAGTTTTCCAATTTGAAGACAAAAAGAGACAATTTTATTGCCCTTTTAAGCCATTTTAACTTTTCAAAATGAGAAATCCCATTTTGCATTATAGGTCAAGCAAAGCTTTATAAAATACTTTTAAATAAAGTGCAGGTTTGAGCTGTTATCCAAATCTCACTCAAATCAACACCTTTCTATTGATTTCAATGAGTTTCATTTCATGTCCTATAGGAGGCAGAGAAAACACCTGGGCAGCATCAGTGACATTATTCTACCTTGGCTTTGTTCAAGCATTCATGCAAATTCCATATTTCTCTTTTAATACTACCTGAACTGAATACCAACCAAGGATCAAACACTGAAGGGATGTTATGAACATCACACAATTTTCTGTGATTTCAGGGAAACATTTTTAGCAGGATCAGAATTTGGAACATAGCACATAAAAAAGAATCTTAAATCTGCCATATTCTGGGCTTTGTTTTGGGGTTTTTTATGCATTTAATGGGGTGATCTTAAAACATGCATAGAGAATCTCTCACTTTTTTCATCACTTTGGTTATCTTTGGATGCGGAGATTTCAAATATTACATGTGCTAGTGGGAAGTGCCCTAAGAGAAAAAAATCTCAACTATAGCATCTTAATTACAATTACTCTGTATAGATGACAGTCTTTATTTTACATCTTATGCATGCGGAATACTATTTTATTGTAATGACATAATCAGTCATTACACTGGATTTCATGTAATAACCCTAGTCAAATACTGAGAAACTACACGCACAGTATACTGGATTCTGATTTGCCCTTTCCCTATAAAAACAGCCCTGAAAGTAAGAATCTGTTCCAATACCAGTACAGCAGAGTTTGTTCTCATTGTTTATATTCCAAAGGGAAGAATAAAAGAGGACCAAATCTAATAAAAACTACAGGAAGTGTTTAGGGAGACAAAAGATAATCATGTAAATTAGAACTGGATTAGGGCCCTTAGTAAACCTATCTATTCATGCCAAAAGAGGTGATTTAATATTCCGTGGTTAAGATTCTGGTTTTGTGTCTTATCCAAAAGAATATCAACAATAGCACATTGTTCTCCTACCACCATGCTAGTGTTAGTGCCTCTGATGTGATTCAGCACAGACTTGAAGGGTGAAGCAGAGCTAAGCACACTTGGATCTTCCTGAGCCATCACCCATCGCAGGCCAGCAGAGATACAACATGACAGCCAAGATAACAAGATACCTTTTGTCTTTAGAGCGTGCAGTTTCCTGTTGATAGTATTCTGTACTGTCACACTGGTCCTCTTTTTCCTGTCACACATTGCTTCCCTAACTGAGACCTCACAGTACTGCACTGAGGAAACATTAGGACAGGGATGACTTCCACACGCCTGTAGAACATCTGATACATGGTACGAGCCTGAGCCTCACTGGAGCAGCAGTATCACAAAATAAGATCAAAGCCTTGGTGTAGCCATTTGAACATCAGTTGCTGCTGCTTACCCTTCTTCACCACGGGCACTTGTATTTTCTGAGTGCTGTCAGCATCTTAGCAGTTGCATTTCTCCCTCCCAAGCTCTCCACTGAGCAGGATCTCTGCATCAAAGGGTCTCAGACCAGGCTGCTAGGCTGGACCCATCCCCAGAACAAAGCATGCAGGAACCAGCAGGAGGAGGTTTGAAGGTTGCTTCAAGAGGGTTCCCTCCTACTGGATGTGCAACATGAGACACAGAGAACCACCAGCATATAAAAATTATGGTATTTTGCATAAACACAGGCCACATTCTCATGCATTGTTTGTTGTCATGGGACACACTGATAATGCTGTTATCTCCACTGGCAGGTGACCTCAGACACCCTTGATTTTGGCTCATGTGACACTATGTAACTCACATACTCCTAAGGTGAAACATGAAAAGATTCTAAATTTAAAACACAGGAATACACCAAAACAAATACAAAGCCTCCAAACGATATTCTCAAGAACAAGAGACAAAATGCTTACATTTTAAAATAAAATAAATGTGCTTTCTGAAAAATCATTTTCTGAATATGTTTCCTATCCTTCACCACTGCAAGAAGTGTGACAATATCGACAAAAGTACAACAAATGAAAACACTGCAAGAGAATCCCTCTTGGATCAATCTAAGGATTTTGTTTTCCCAATTTAAAAAATCAAAACTGAAATGAACTTTCTAAACAAGTGGTTTCAGAGTAGGAAAATGGCATTGCTTCAAAACATCGTGTTTCAGCAATTTCACAATTTTTAAATTGCTTGTACAAGCTTTTCAAAAGGTTTAATTTTTTTTTACAAGATGATCTGACAGAAAATTATTTCTTTGAAAAGTTCCCAACCATTTTTCCTAGAAATATTTTTTAAAACCCTAATGCAGTAACAATTCATCAATTTTCAAGGCTTTGTTTTGACAAAACATAACTGTTCAGCATACAGAGGAATAATTATCCAGCATGCCTGTAAGTAGAGGCAATGCTGAACAGTGAGAGATGGAAATGCAGGATATATATTCCCCACCCCACCCCCCTTCTCTCACTGAAATGTATTTGAACACTTAATTGTGCTTTAAGAAGAAGCAAAACTGTAGGAAAAGCTACAAGAGAACCTCTCATCTGCAAATTTTAAGTTACAGAACTTGCACAAAATGAAAGCAATTTTCTATGCTTACATCTCATCCTGGCTGTTAAAAATAGCCTATTAAAGCTTGGGAAGAGTAGAAACTTAGTGAAAAAAAAAGATAATTTCTACATTTAGAAAGCAATAATAAAAAGGTATGGGTTCTCTAGAGAGAATCAAGAGGTTGAGACTGCTGGTGCCATCCCTGGGGGTCCAGCATGGCTGTGGCTGCCATCCCAGGTGGCCCTGACCTGGGACAGGTTAACACAAGAACAGACTGCTGCCCTCTTATGCACCCAAAACTGAGGTACTGGGCTGCCTGGGGAGCAGCACCCTGCCTGAAAGCAACTGGGTATCTGGGGGAGCTGGTGGAGAAGCCCAGTGAGGATCCCAAACCTCACTAAGAAAAGGGGCTTATTCCAACCTCCTCCAGTGCCTCACCTTCCCTGCACTCCTTGCCAGGCATGAGGCAGTGCTGATGCCCAACAGCCACTGGAGGATCCAGTCTGGATTTTACAGTGTAACTGCACCTATGGATTTCAAAGGTGGTTTATGTGCATTTCCAATGGAAATGGGGAGAAACACTCGGGACAATTTTCTTGGAGAAAAGGTTGCAACTACCACCTGTACCAAACCCCATTTGGATATCTCCTTATCACTCATTTTAGTTCCAAAATGACAACAGGCATGCAACATATTTCACTGTTCCTTTTAAGCTGGTTATCAAAATAGGTTCTTTATATGGTAGTCCCACAAAATATGATAAAAATGTTCTACACAGAGAATTGGATTTTTGATTTTTAAAAATTTGTACAGAAGACTAACTCAGCACAAACTTTCCTTTCTTGACCAAAAGACATCTATGTAAGCACAGTTAGTTTGGTGTAAACAAAAATATTTATTTATTTATTTAATATAGCGTTAGACCAAATATATAGTTGCAAAGATACAAAAAAGGCATTCTGCTTCAGGAATATGCTCCCAGCTTTGCCTGACCTGGTATGACAAGACATGATGCCCAAGGAAAAGCTTGAAGATTGAGAAAGCATCAAAAAGTAGCAGAACAGGGCAGCAGGAAGACCTTTCCCAGTTGCCAGCCAAATCAATGCTGAAAATAATATTTTGCATATTCAATGTTTCTTGAATAATTGAGATTTTCTAGCAGAACAGGGCAGCAGGAAGACCTTTCTTTAGAAAAGCTAATGCTTTCCCAGTTGCCAGCCGAATCAATGCTGAAAATAATATTTTACATATTCAATGTTTTTTGAATAATTGAGATTTTCTGCTCCCCAAAGTTATGTACCTACAGCACAAAGGAAGCTGTACTGCCTTGTAGGGCAAACAATGTGTGTACCATCTCGCTTGGGATGAGACACCAAGAGAACATTTCATTTCATCCTACAGTTGTTCAATTGGAATTCATGACTCTGCCTTCCCCCATCCGTCTCCCTGTCCTCCCCAGTCTGCCACACTGTGTGTTCTTCACTGCTGCTCACACTACCCTCTGTACACACACTGGCCACAAATTTCAATATTTCAATATTAGCAGTCAGTGAAACATTCCCAGTTTTCATCATTTTTTCATTCCCCAGTGTGGACATGAGTTTTAATCCTACAGATGGAATGTTAATGCATTACAGCACTTATATAAAAACTCTATTATTTGTATGCTTTACATTACAACTTTTAATTATTATTAAGTTATTAAGTGTCAGGCAGCTGGGGCAAATCAACTTTGTAAATACAGCTACATGAACATCATTCAGTGGATGAAGTGGCAAGAATATTTTGTAGAAGTCAGTTGTATTTCCCTAGTAGGCAATATTGTTTTCTAGCTAAATTACACAAGTTAACAAAAGATTACTGTGGGCAGGGTAGGGTTCAGACTTTGGGTATTTCCACTTGTGCAATGGGTTGCAAGATTTCAGTATCACAGTGGGTGAAATGGAGTAAGGGGAGTGGATCCTTTGGATTTTAAGCCCTTTCCACTTGTCTTACTTGTATGTTGATTTGACTAACATTAAATTGGAAAACAACTGAAGCACCAATAGACTGTATTTCATTTGTCCCGTTCACTGTGCAAAAAGGGACCAGACTGCAGAACATGGAAGGAATAATTAATATTAAAATAGACTATATTGACACCAGAATCTTAAGATATGTTCATTTGGCATAGATTTAAAGTATCTCATCACATAGTTTTACAAGTGTACAAACTAGCTGGACAACTTAGAAAAGGTAAACTGTGGTTTGTAAAAATTATTTAAGAACAGTTACTGGGTAGCCAAAGCTGTGCACTGTCAGCAGAGCACCAGTAACCTCTCCAGAATTCATCACAACAAGCTTCATGCTTTCCTTACTTTGTGGTTGATATACAGGTGAAGAGATGGTTCCACTATAGAAATACCTCTCCCAGCTCCAATTGTCATGTAACTTAGGTCACGTAAATGGGGGTTTCAAATAATTTATCTGAAGCCTCCACTGGGCAGAGATGAAGTACCAGGTATTTACACATAACAGAAAAATGACTTGGAATCTTCTCGTGGCTGCTCACAAAGTGATGCTCTCAGAAAGTGAGACTATTATCTTTCAACACTGGAACACCACGTCAATGTACGGTAAGAAGCTTCCACACAAGCTTTGCTCTTCACTGAGTTTTAGCCAGTTTTCCCAAAATACAACCATGCCAGTGGGAGAAGGTAAGGAATGCCTTCCCATTGTCTTTCCAAGGCCTTGCCAACACCTCTGTATCATTACATCAAAACACAACGATCTGTGATGAGTATGTGGGTAAGACACAGAAGAATGCCATATGAAAAGAATTAAGGACTTTCCTCTCTGATGACATAAGGCTCTATTCATCTAAGTAAAACTGCTCAAAGAAAACAGAAATCAGAATTTGCAGTGCTAAGGGTCAGAATACTTGGTCAGCCTAGAAACAGATAAAATTATTTTCCATGTTCTACTCGCTTTGTGTAAGATTTGTGATATTAAAGCGGTCTGGACCAAAATTTAACGTAGGCAATCTCAGGACACAGTAAACTTCCTATGTTGTTTTCAAATTTCTAGTTGAGTAATGAAAGAAATACTAACATCTCCACCTACACTTCCTCACAAACTAAACTTCTTAATGACCAGATTCAGCTAGGAAGGTGTCCAGCTTTTCATGAAATGCATTTGAGTGCTCTGTAGATTTAAAGAACATTTTTGGGTTTTGGAGTGCATCTTCTTAACTAGGACTTGAAACCATGTCCATTGAAGGATTTTTTCTGTCAAATCATAAAATCCTACATTTTTCATGCTCTGCAAGAACAGTAAAAGTTTATACTAAACATTTTCTCTATATGAAAATATATATATACACACATCTCTCTCTCTCTCTCTCTCTCTCCATATCAAACCTGCAGACTGAAAATACTATTTGTCAGGCAGTATCAACATTTGTTATCCACAAACCAGAAATGCCACCAATTTGGCATACACAAACTAAAACCCAGTTTCATGTCAGGCAGTATTCAGTGGAGATGCCAGATGAAGGTGTATCTACTGTACACAACTCAGTGATCCCTCACTGTAAGCTGTAGCACAGTGTCCCCCCTCTTCCCTCGTAACTGGGATGGCAAAACAGGTTGAGGCAGCACGAGAAATCAGATCAAGGAACTGATCTGGCTTCAGCAAACACATCTCAGATACAAAAATAAAGTTATTTATCTGGAGTACTGTGTCCAGCTCTGGAGTCCTCAGCACAGGAACCATGGGGACCTGTTGGAGCAGGTCCAAAGGAGGCCACAAAAACGATCTGAGGGATGGAACCCGACTCCTATGAGGACAGGCTGAGAGAGCTGGGGTTGTTCAGCCTGGAGAAAAGAAGGCTCCAGGGAGACCTTAGTGCAGCCTTTCAGTACTTAAAGGGAGCCTACAAGAAAGATGGGTATGATCATTCTAGCAGGGCTTGTTGCGACAGGACAAGGGGTGGTGGTTTTAAACTAAGAGAGGAAAGATTCAGACCAGACAGAAGGAAGAAATTTTCACACTGAGGGTGGTGAAACACCGGGACAACTTCCCCAGGGAGGTGGTAGAGCATCCTGGTGGTTTCCATCCCTGGGAGGTTGGAGCAGATAACCTTCAAAGGTCCCTTCCAACCCAGCAATTCTATATTCTTTTGAATCAGTTTGCTGACTTAGCATCACAAACAGCTCTTCCAGCTCAGCTGAATGGGTACCCTGGCAGTAGTGGTGACAGGGTGGATCACCAGGCACAGGAGAGGTGAGGAGATGGACATGGAGTGGGATCATTTAAGCCAGTTTAGGGAGAGAGAGAGAATATCTTATCATGGACTTCCTCAACAGGAGATGACAGCTTCGGTCATATCTGAGATGAAACAGAAAAACAAATGGGCCTTCTGCTGCTGGTTGAAGGTCCATCACCATCCTCACACCTCAAATGTTTGTCCTTTGGCTTGGTTATGATAGAAACATTGGTCTGAATCCCCCCCGCACCTTGTGAGAATAATTTTTACACAAAATATTTACATAAATGACAGCATATGAGGTAACATTAAAACAATAGCACATTGTGATTTTATAACTGCAGAACAGGGCAGTTTAGAAATGCAAACTACCTAAAAGAAACAGCAGAAACACTTCAGGAACACTGAAGGCCAGTCTAATGGAAAACATGTTAATAATTCTACAAAAAGTTTATTTTTCTGCATATTTTAAAGTTCATTTAGTCTTTTCAGTGTGCCAATGTCCATTTGCAGCTATACTCTACAAAAGCACACAAAGCACCCCATTTCCCCTAGCAGAATTAGTTCACTGACACTGAATATGGAAAACACAGTCTTCAAAAGGGAAGTCCAGGCTTTCAAACTTAAATTTCAATTTGTGTGCAAGTGCCAGCCACTAGAATTCTACTCAGATTTCTTCTGATGTATCTTCTGTATAGTTTACTGAATTTATTCAACTTAGCTAAAACCTCAGACGTGGATGCTACTTAATGGTCTGCTTTCCTGACTATTTTATTTATAAGTCAATTTTATAAAAAAAATTTGTTTTAAAAAGTCCTCTAGTGGTATCTGCAAATGTTCAAATACACTAAAGTGAAAAATTATTGTGCTGAAATGAACATATTAACTTTAGCATTTCTTTTTCTCAGACTGAGGCAGATCAGCTGGTCCCTGAGGCTGCTGCAAACACCGTTTCCTTTAGTTTATCACGTTGTACTTGCAAGAATTATGGACAATTTTAATTTTATTTTTTTCAGAGTAAGCAAAATACTACCTATCTGAACGTTTTACAATCAGGAGGCAGTGACAAAAACCAGCAACATCTCTCTCATTGATTTAAAGTGGAAAACAAGAAGGAAAAGAAAACACGTTTGCTGTTTTTAAGGAATTGAATGGATATAAAATTGTCAGACTCTGGGTCATCACTGAGCATAGGCCAGAGCATTGGCACGAATGACTGTGTTGTGAAGCCTACAAGCTTTATTTGGTTTTTAGTTCACATTCCTGTAGAGTGAGACATTCTTAATTCTGGAGAGCTACGGATAAACATTTATGGGAAAAAATTATTAAATATTTCCTTTCACAAAGGTAGCAGGCAAAATAAAAACAAAAACAACCCCCGCACACAATGATAAAGGTGGTCTTTAGCTACCAAACCTCTGCAAGGCAAATGAGCTATCTGTGCTCTGTGCTGACAGGCTCTTGAAGTTCTTAATTGGGAGACTTATCTTCCCTCCACCGTTTACCCTTCAGGAACTCATCCTTTGTTTATTTTCAGACAGGGACAGCATTATCCATATGTGACTATGCACACCAAATAGGCTGCTCCACCACATGGAGATAATGGTATTATTCGGATCTTGTGTACACTGGCCCTTAGATTTAGCATTACAGAGGATAATGATCCTACAGCACCTGATGTAATAATACATAACCCCTGGTCACTTCCCAAACCTCTCACTGACCTCCAGTAGCCTTTGAGAGCTGTTTGTTGCAATTCAGTTTATGACACAATGTTTTAAATGCTTCTACTCCAAAAGCCATGAAGGTGAAGACCATCTAAATATGCAACATGTTCTGCTTGCAGAAGATTTCAGAATTTTAAACAGATATGAAAGACAGTTGAATCACCCTGGTGAAAGTAGTCATCCTGCAGATGGGTCTGAGGCTTGAGAGGCCAACATGCCTAGCTGACACGAAAGGCAAAATACAGGTTTTTCTCCTGGCTTTAGCCCTCGGCACTACAGCTCATTTGTCCAAGTTAAGTTTGAGAAATCTACAGGAACACCTAAGAACATATATCAGATGTGTTTTGATCAGTGTGTACAGAGAGCAGAACTTTTAACTCTACAAGCAGGAACATGTTGGCCTATCTGTATGTGGATCAGGGATACGAAAGCTCTTCATCCTCTGACCAGACACAAACTTTCTCTACAGAAAATTCAAACACTTGAACATTAAGCTTTATGTGATTTTTAACTATTAAAAAAACACAGGTCACCTCCTCCTCTTCTTATATATACAAAATTATGAAAGTCAAACAGCTCCTGAGCTAAGAGACCCTTAATGCCTTGTCCTGCTTTCCTGGGCATGCAGATGGGTTGCACTACCACTACATTAATGGCTTTCACATTATTATTCCAGGATAAAGCCTGAACTATTTACACCTTCTGACTTCAACAACTCTAGGGTAAGGTCTCTATGAAACAGACCTATCCCAAACATGCAGTTCACCCAGGAGCAGTTCCTGAATGCAGAGCACATGGGTACTCCACAGAGTATGCTGCTGTCCTCTGCAGCAAGGGATTTCCAGAGCTGCTCTTGGCTCCTTAGGAAGGGTGCTCCTCTCCTGATCCCCCTCTACTTGTCAAGCCTGAAGTCAAGAGTTTGCACTGAACAGGCAAGTCTCCAAGAGGAACCTGGTAGCTCCTTTCAGTCACTCTGCAAAGACGAGGCAGCTTTTCACGATTTTATCATGATTGCGGTAGGGTCAAAATTTTATTAGTGCTTCCAATATTTGATGCAATTTCCTATAAACTCCCCAGCGTAGCTCAAAAACAATTCAGGGGCAAAGTCAGTATAGCAGGGGTTATGTTATTACCTAGGGTGTATGTTTTCCTGAAATGCTGGGCAAACACTTAGAAGATTTCTCTTTGTGGTACCACCATAATGGTGTCATACCTGAAAAGAAGTCAGGAACAATAAAGCAAATTTTGCTCCTCAGATGTCCACTGGAAAAACAGGCCAAAGATTTAACCTCCCCAAAGGACACACAAGGAATATATGGCAGAATCAGTTTCACAGCGTGGTGTGCCACCACAGCTATGTGCAAAGATGTCATACATTTGGCCTTTGAGGAGAACACAAAATAATTCAAAACCAGAACTGACAGGAAAAAAAAACTTTTTCCTGGGAACCAAACTACACTTAATGACTGATCCTTCTCAAAAAGCCTCAAGTACCATACTTTTTTGAGTGTTCCACTAGTCAAACTCTTGCCTGTTTCTCAGGGAAACTGGGAATATTTATTAGCTGGTATTATTAGTCACATAGCTTCAAACATTAATCATATTTGTTCAAAAAAGCTGGTGCAATAATTGCAGCTTCTTACTGATGAATGATAAAATGCTACATTCCAGATTATTGGAGATTTCAGGGCTCAGTTAACTATTGCCTAATATATATAAATATAGTCAAAAATAAGATTTTTTTAAAAAAATGAAGTTTATTTGCCTGTGGCTTACTGCATTTCTTCTAGGAAACAATAAAATGGTAAAACGCCCTAACAAAACATCAAGATATTATGACATGACACAGTGGCACAAACAATCCTACCTGATTGCCACACCTTTTAAAATTATGTATAAGGAGTTTCTTGTTCCCTGGTTTTTGGAATGTCAAGCAACTCATATATAATAATCTGGACCTAAATAAACATATGCTAGGTAAAAATTCCTTAGGTAAAGTGTGAAACAAATCATTACTTCAAGTATTCAAATAGGAACATCTTTCCTCAGTCTCTTACCTGACCTTCCTTTTACACAGCCAACCTAAGATGATATCAACAAGCTAATGACAAGCTGAAATCTTTCCTAACCTCTTTAAATCACTCACCAGATAGTCTTAAATACCATCAGAAATGCTTAATATTACTATCATTATGCTATTTTAGAGCAACAAAGTAGCTTTAAGCCTTTATGGCAGAAAAAAAATAATTGTAAGATTTTTTTTTTGTTATTCCCTTAATGCCATTACCTCAGTTCTTGTATTTTGTCACTCTATGGGTAACATCAAGAATTATTAGCAGAATTACAAGTGGAAAGATGAAGAAAGTAAAAAGACCCAGACAATGTTATCAAGGCTTCAAAAACCTGACATGATGAAGGGTTTGGTTTTTTCTTTTATTTCATAAGAGGGAAGTATCTTCACATAGGGTTCACGTCACTTTTCCTTCCCCTTCTCTCATAACATATATAAGCTTAAAAATGTTCTTTTATTCAGAAGAGGACTTCTTCAGTTACTCATAAAGAATTACTCACACTTGGCCTGTGGCTTGTATCAACTTAAGAGAGTAACACACAGAGATGTGTTTTTCAAGTGGGGAAATCCCAGCAACCCACAGACATGAACAACGAAGGTTCACACAGCCTCTGAGAGAGCAGATGAGGGGACAAAAAGGAAAGAAGGCCAAATCTCAGGTCATTCCATGTGAAAAATGGTTAAATCAGGGTTTGAAGAATTCCTTGACAAACAAAGCCAAACTGAAATGCCCAGTAGCCCTCTTGCTCCACACCCCCAAAATAATAGATATTTGCTCTCAACCAAAACCACACATGTTTAAACACAGTTTCTCCTACTCTCTTTCATTATCTGGTCAGAATCAATGATTATCTGATTAAAAAATTGTTACTCAATTACCTCTTAACCCAATCCCCATCAATTAATCTTAGGCACACCTTTCAAACCACAGTAATAATAAAAAAAGAACGTTCATCTCCTCCTCTTCTTTTCCCACATTCTCCTTCCCCTCCTCCCTTTTCCACTCCCCCCAGTTTAACACATTCTGGGATTTGTTTTCCTGTATTGGAGCCAGGAACTAGAGTCCTCTATATACCTTTGCAGTGCAGGGAGATGCTGGTCCCCAGCCCACTCTCTGCACAGGCTATTCTCTCCCTTTTGAAGAGTGTCAGTCACTGCAGCAGCACTCCTGGAAAGGTGGTCACAAACCACCCAACACCCCTTGACAATGCTACTAATCTCTCAGCTCCTTTCAGAGAAGCAGCTCATTTCATTTGTTCAGAGAAAACTTTTATTCACCTTCAATGAACCAACTGCTTTAAACATGAAACAGTTGAAAGAGACACAAATCCCTGAATAAAATCCTAACCACTGGACTGCCCTACCCCACATGCCATGTAAGTGGTATAGATTGTAAGCCCTGTGCCAAAATGATGTGTATATAGCACTGACATTTTTTATGTTCCCCACAATGTTTGGAATACCACACTACACAGGGTGCAAGAAGATAAGATCGTTTATGTAAGCAAAATATGACCTTACAAGTGTGTAAATTCCCTGATTTGCGTATGCAAGAGAAAGAGCTGTGAGCACCAGGACTATTTGTATGTGCAATTATTTGCTCTACATGCCACATCAATTCTGCAAACAAACAGTGACTATTTAGCAATATTCATCTCTTTCTATTGTAGAACACTGAACCGAGGAGAGAGAAAGGTAAGACTTTAAAGTCCAGGGATGAATACTATACTGACTGCAAACTAATCACCACAGAAATCTCCAGTTTGTGCTGTGAGAACAGAAATCCATGGCTGACGAAACAGCAGAAAATGGAAAGAGCAACCTGATCCAAAAATCAGAGCTGCATGTTGGTCTAGAAAGAATCAACACACAGCTTATATGTATCATTCATGCACATAAATACATACACAACCCCTCCCATATTCTGAGTTCTTTGGGTTCGTTTGTGGTGTTGTTTTTTTTGTCTGTTTGTTTTGCCTTTTTTTTTTTAATCCATAAGGCAAATACAAATAAACCTTACTAAACCTTCTTAAAATCAGAGCTGCATGTTGGTCTAGAAAGAATCAACACACAGCTTATATGTATCATTCATGCACATAAATACATACACAACCCCTCCCATATTCTGAGTTCTTTGGGTTTGTTTGTGGTGTTGTTTTTTTTTGTTTGTTTGTTTTGCCTTTTTTTTTTTAATCCATAAGGCAAATACAAATAAACCTTACTAAACCTTCTTGCGTTGGGA
The DNA here is from genome assembly GCF_000691845.1 of Merops nubicus. NCBI lineage: Eukaryota > Metazoa > Chordata > Aves > Coraciiformes > Meropidae > Merops > Merops nubicus. The sequence continues at coordinate 5,968 of NW_008603935.1, read as the reverse complement.
ATCTGAAGGTGGCAAGGTGTAACACTCTGAAATCAACAGATGACACACTCAGTTTTTAGTATATATATTCTGTACTGCAGGAAATCTGCTATTACATCTCCTTTGAGTATTTCTCACTTGTGCTTCTCAACATGCTTAGAGAACATCTGTTTGTATTAGCCGGGTCTATAGCTTGAAAAGTTTGTTGCCATTTGAACTGGGGGGCATCTGAGTCCCAGTGCTGGGTAAGACTGGAAAGCTGTCAGCCTTGGGTCTGACTCTAGCTAAGTGCCACCCAAGCTGCTGCTTCACAGGAGTGGAAAGTATCATGTGATGCCCCTACAGAGGTAGCTGGGTCAGTGTGATCTCTGCCCTAATTGGGAGGATGGTTTGGGAACAGCTTTACTTCATCTCTCTGTCTCTCATCTTGAAATATTTCCTGCCTCAGGTGGCATGAGCCTCTTGGGCTGGAGGAGAAAAGTCTACCTCTTATCTCTCTCCCCCCTTCTCCCTTTCCAACCCCAACTGTTTCCACGGCAGAGCCAGCTGCAGCTGCTGCCAAAGAAAACAAGGCATTTTCCTACCTTGAGGGCATTCCCCTTTGAACATCAAAAGTCTATAGCAAACAATGGAGCTGAAACAGCTTTGCAAATAGAAGGTCACAAGAATTTTTCATAATGGAAAATATCAGACTACCTACAGGCAGGGGTTGCTTCCAGCTGACGAACAACACTCCACATGCTTGCAATTACCCTTCCTTTGGAGCTGAACTAGTCTCTGCTGAGATAGTGCATGGTCCCAGTGATGTAACTCAAATTCATCCTCCCTCTAGCCATTTTGTAATCACCTTAATTGTCAGGTCTTAAAAATAATAGATTTTCAGTTCCTTGGGAAGGGAATGCACTTGCAGTAAGAAGCCAAGCAAACTGTGGGGTGTTCTGAAATAGGTGGTCACAAATTAAGCAGTGCACAAAGCTGGGGAAAGGAGAGAGGGCATGTGCTCCTGGAGAGCTTCAGGGAGGAGAGTTGAGCATGTGATAAGCTATTGATGGAGCTGTGCTTCACAAGCTGTGGCCAAAGGACAGATGAGCAGCCCAGAGAGACCTTGGCTGCCAGGAGCTACTGAACCCATCCTAGAGGCCTGCATGGAGACTTGGCAGGATGGGATTCAGCAACAGCAGGAGCCACATGTTTTCTGGGCTCCTGCTCTCTGCCTGTGTGTGCACCCAGCCCTGCCAGCACAGCAGTCTCTCACGGGGTCACAGTGCCCCACAGGCCACCCTGGCCTCCACCACCCAAATGTCCCCTCCATTCCACTCCCCTGCCTCCTCCACACGCACACTGCGGTGGTCTTCTCTCACTCCTGCCTCTCAGAAGCAAAGACTTTGTCAGAAAGTCTTTGATACCAAGTTTGAGTGCTGCTGCTGTGAAGATGAAAAATGAAATCAGTCCCTAGAACAGACATGGAAGGTGACTCAAGAAGCATTTAGTGGGAAAAATACTGGACAAGTTATCACTGAACAACTTTCTGTCACGAACCCTCAGCTAAAATAAAAATCCCTTCAGATGTGCATAACAAAATCGTTTTACTGTGGGAAATTAACAGAGTTTAAATGTGCACCCCAGACATTTGGCTTTCATCTTCTTGTGAATTCTGCACGTAGGTAAGCCTTCAGAAAGAGGGAAACTACCATCATCTGCACTTTTCTGTATTGCTGTGGGGGAAGGGAGTGGAGAGCATGGCTTGAAGGCTCTGAATTTTCAGGGCAACTCATTCTGTTGAAAACAAAAATTGTCAGAATTTCATAATAAAAAGAGCTTGCTTTGGATTTCTTTTTTTTTTTTTTTCCTTTATTTTCCCACTGCCCTGCTGGATAGTTTAGCAGACACAAGCCAGAAGAGTGGTGACTGGAAGTGCAGTTGAGCACTTGCTCACTACAAGAATTAACCCTACCACATCTTTCACATATCACCATCCTGCCAACTCCCATGGGAAGCTGCCCAACAACACCATCACTCTCACTTACTGCTTGCAGCTTCTCCTAAGATTTCAACACCTTCCTGTACATTCACCCTTGACCTAAAGTGCCCAGTATGGGAATACTCCTCTTATCTTACCTTTCATTCTCCCTCCCCACTTAATAAAGCCTGGTCAGCCAACACTTTCTTCACAACAGGATGAAGAAAACCAGTGAGTTTGACTAATTGCAAGAACACACTCAAATACACCAGAAGAGGTACTGCTGAGAATAAAACATCTGACTTTTTAGATTTAAATGTGGGACTTCAGATTTTCAATGGGACTTAATACTGGTGGAGAAACCTGGTAGTTAAAGGTTATGATAACTGGGGGGGGGGAAGACAGTAATTAAGATATTGTCAAAGTCACTGGTATATAAATACTGTTTGCACTTGATAGTTTTTAGTGTTCAGCATGAAGTGACAATTGGTTTACATATACAGTAACTTCCATTTCAGCAGAGACCACCAACTCAGATGGGTCTATAATCTCAAATCAGCTCAGCATTTCCAAATAGAAATAGAAATGAAAAACTGTTACTGGTAAATGGCACCATATGAACAATAATAGATTTTTTTTTTCCCAGTCTTCTGCCATAAAGCACATATGCAAATTATCACAGAAATGTCTATAAACCTTAATCAGGTTCTCGCCCCATGAGACTAGGCACAAGATATGCAGCAGTTTGCTTAGACTGCTCCCGTGCTTTAGCAAATTGTAACACAAAATTTAACACATTGTGTGTGTGGAGAACAACAGGGCACATAAATAATCTACAGAAATCAGTGGTAATTTTTTCTGCTATCTCAAGTTATCTTGATGTTGTAATATGCATGGATGACTTCCCAACCAGACCAACAGGGTGTCTGATTCCAGTAACTCCTTAAAGCTCTCTTCATCAGCATCCATTTCGTTTGTACATCTGTACCCCAAGATGTCCATCTCCTTCTATTTTCAAACAGGCAACACAGTTACTTCTGAGATCTGAAACATACTAACACAATATGTATATATACAAAGGATGCCTGTGTTAAGCTATTTTGCAAAGGGGCCAAGGGACTTTCTGTCAATTACTCAGCACAAGGAACAATGTATATGGGGAATAGATTAGATAAAATTAGTGGTCAACCCAGTACTGCCTGATGACAGATACTGCAGCTTTATCTCTCTCCCATCCGTGCCTCCCACATATCATGTGCCACATTAGGATGCTATGGACTGAACACACATGGAAAAAAAAAAAATCTTCAAGCCATTAGAAAAATCCATCCAAAAAGTCAGGGGAAAAACTCCTGCCAGATTTGGTCGAAAAGACTTTGGTTGCAGGGTATAATTATGTACTACCCAACACTACCATGGCATCTGAGGAACAGGAAAATCCCTGCTGTAACCAGGTGCCCTGCCAGAGTCAAAAATGCCTTCTTACCTCTGAACACATGTTCTTTGTGTGCTGGAAAAAATAGCAAGACCCATAAATTAAAGAGAACAGACAACTGACTCAGGGAAGGGACTGGTCAGTGAAGGTCTGGCTATGTTAAATTTGGCTGTATTAAATTAGATGTCACAGAAGCACAGACTTTGAGAAAACACGAAAACCAGCTTTGCCAAGTGTTTGGAGGAGAAAGACATTGCTTTTTAGGCTATATGGCCATGTAATGCAGTATCTGACACACTGACCTGTGTCCCCAGCACCCAAAGCTAGCAGCACAGTGCTGGTTGTCCCAGCCATCTTTGTGGGAAAAACTGCTGGGTAAAACTGCTTTTCCCAATTCTTCACATTCCTCCAGCTAAATTCTTGCACAGAGGTTTTAGTCTGTCACAAGAGTGTAAGGAACAAATGAGAAAGGACCCTGAATGGCAGAACAGTCCATTCAAAGCAAGCCCAAGGGCCAGAACGTGATGACACCACATAGGTCATTTCCATGTACATAATAAAAACCGCTTATGAATCACTTGGGAGAACAGTAAACATGAACAAAAATGTTTTCTATCAGATCACAATGAACAAAAGTCTCCAGTAGATGCACCAAATGGTGCAAAACATTCCAGCACAATTTTGCTGGTTTGCATTAAAAGGAAGAATGTGAGCACATCAAAGCTTGACTTTGCCTGGGTAAGAAATTATTGTTCTGGCCCTCAAAAGACTAGCTGACTTGGAAATTGGAATGAACTGAGCCTTGACCCACATTTGTAAAAAATACAGAGCCAAATCACAGAACATGCTCAGAAGGGAAGTCTAAATACTGCTGATGCAAGTTTTCCCACCTGTATTTCCCGGGTACAGCCATAGGCACTAAAGGAGCATAATTCAGGAGCTCTGCTTCCACAGCCTTACAGGGCTTTCAAGAGCTTGTCACATTCTTTTCAAGTGGATCACTAAGGGTGGTGTACCTAAATGGATGGGTGGAGGAAATTTATCTGAACAGGAGATTAGAAGTGATTCAATTTTGGGAGATAACCTGACTTTTTGTCTTGGTAAGAATATAGTTTAACCATGTGAGTTGACACTGGCATCTGGGGCTACCCAGCAGTTTCCCATACAGATACTGTTGTGTAGATGAAAAAGAACGGCATGATAAAGTTTCTTTTTGTCAACCATAAAGGTATAATTCTGACATGAGATGGCTGATGTAATCAACATTTTCATGAGAAGGATAACAAGGCAAGCTAAAGCTTTTTACAATGAACTTTTTGAATTCCCCTCCACTTGAAGAGTTCATCACGGGCAATCCACAGGACTGCGACAAAGATAAAAGGCATGGAGGTTCACAATGAGACCACTTTACAATGGCTCAAGAATCTTTTCTAGTTTCTGTAAAACACACGTCAAGCAGAGGCAAAAGATCTAGGAAGAAAGGAAACAGCAATGATAGTCTTCCATCCAATCTACCTTCCTCAGGAAAAGAAAACTTGAGAGGGAAGCCAGTCCTGAAACTTTCCTCTCCAAAGCTTTAACTATTAAAATGACTAAATTAGCTGTGAGAAAGCAATAAGCTCATTCCATACCTTCTACAGAAATGCAAAGCAGAGGATAGAGAAAATTTCCAACTGCTTCTTTAGGCACCTCTGCCGATGCCTGGGCAAGCAGAGCTGTCAGAGTTGTTTGGGGAGCACTCACTGAGCAGGAAAAGAAAGCGTCATATTGACACAAATACCAGCACCACAGCGCTTGTCATACTGGAGCTCCAAACCCAGCACTTCTTGTGCCTTCCTCATTCTCTGTTTTGCAGATGCTTTTGTTATTTATTTTTAAATACCATTCTGACTAACTATCTTCCAGAAGAAGAGGGGAAAACAAGAAAGAAAAGCAAGGACTGGGAGAAACCAGAGAAGGAGAGCTGAGCCATCAGCTCCTCTGGGCCAAACTCTCAGGTCCAATTCATCCTGCACTACTGCCAGCCACTTACATCATTCACAGCAAAAAAATTTAGCAGTCCAAACTGGTGTGTTCAAGACTTGAAGGAATACTGCTTATTCCTGAACTCATGTTACAAGCTAAAGAGAAAATGCTTCTTGCATCTGTGAAGCTGGAAAGCGTTATTTAAAACGATCTTCTAAACAAGCACTAAGCCATTTAAGGATGCAAATGATTCGCTACACTGCAAGTTTTTACACAAAATCTTCTTGAATCCTTGAGAATTTGTTCATTAAAGAGGTGCAGGCTGTTCTAATATATACCCTATGTCAGCAGCACACAAACAACCTTCATGTAAACACAGAGGCACGAGCAGCATGAGTAACAACTCTGTTTCCATCAGAAGCCCTTTATCCTGCGTAAGAGGTCTGCACGCTAATAGACGTCCCAGGCTAACGCTAACTAGCTACAGCTGGCTCGCCGCTATAAAAAGCATTAATGAAAACATAAATACTGACTCCCCCGCTCCCCTCAGCCCTGCGTCAGGGCTGCGCAGCGGCTCCGCTCTCCGAGCGGCCCGGGTGAGCGCAGGGGCTGCCCTGAGCCGGTCCGCT
>NW_008603934.1:1745-1982 GCF_000691845.1 Merops nubicus | reverse complement strand
TGTGGGTGCCCCCGGCACCCCGGGGTGCAGGGCAGACGGTGGCCCCACACAGGACATCCCAACACGGTGGAAATGGGATGCCACATCCCCCGGGTTCCTGGCCTGAGTCGCTGCCGAGGGCAGGAGATGGAAAGCAGTCAGGAGCTGATGGAGAAAATGCCCCTGAGGAAGCTGGGGCAGCCCCAGAGCCCCAGCGAGCAGCCCCCGTGCTGGCTAGAGGTCTACCCCGGCCCTCAC
>NW_008603934.1:751-1691 GCF_000691845.1 Merops nubicus | reverse complement strand
GCCTTCAGCTCCTAGTCAGCCTCAGCAAAAGCCCCAGCCCATGGCCAGAGAGTGCTCAAAGGGTGTTTCACGGCCGTGACAGAATCACAGAATCACAGGATCTCAGCATGGTGGGTTTGGTTGGAATCTCTCTAGAGAAGGAAACTCCACAACCTCTCTGGGCAGCCTGCTCCAGGCTCAAGCACCCTCACAGGAAAGAATTTTTTTCTCCTGTTCAGATGTACCTTCAAATTTGTTCAAATTTGTGCCCCTTGGCCCTTGTCCTGCTGCTGGGCACCACTGAAAACAGTGGTGACAGTCCCTGCTACTTGCCTGTCCCTGGCCTGGCACCCCCTGAGCCAGCCTGGGGTAACCCCTGGGACTGCCATCCATGGCAGGGGACACACAGCCCCTGCATTAACCCCTTCTGATCCGAAAGGAGGGAGCTCTTCCACCCCTTAAATTAGGCTATATATTTCCCCAGGCTCCTTCACAACAGAGAACTCTGGATTTGTCTCTTCAGATGCAGCTCATCCCACAGCCCTGTTTCTGTTCAGTAAAGATCTGAGCCAATGTCCCTTCCTCCCCAGTTCAGGGCAACAACCAGCTGGTCGCTCAGCTCTGCCCGAGGCCCCAGTGCTGCATTGGCCACAAGCTAAGGACCAGGGCAGGATGATGCTGCTGAGGATGCTGCAGGATGGGCAGAGGTGGGAGCCCCAGCCCCCAAAGCCAGGAGCAGGCAGGGCAGATGTGGGAGCAGCACGTGGTTGATGTAATGGTATAAATAAACCAGAGAGCTGAGCAAGCTTTGTGGAACATCACCCAGCTCCCAGCTATGTGCAGATCTGTAACAAAGAAATACCTTGACTCCATGTGTGTTTCACCTCTTTGCACACTGGGTAAAGAGCCCAGATTTGGGACAACACGGCTGCCGAAGAGCAGCACTGCAGCCACTACTTTT
>NW_008603934.1:0-689 GCF_000691845.1 Merops nubicus | reverse complement strand
CCGTGTTTTATGACATCCCTCCCCCGCCTCTCAAGGACGAAATGATCTAACGGTCGTAGAAACACATTTGTCACCAAGGGATTCTTCATCAGCGCTTGTTTCCTCTCCCAGCTCGTTTCCTGGAAGCAATTTGGGCTGACAGAGGTGGGCAGGAGCTGGCTGGGGGCTGTGGGGCAGCAGCTGGGGGGTGCCCAGGCTGGGTGCGTGTGGGTGCACACACATTCCTTCCACACCGGGGACACGCTGAGCCACTGCTGGCCACCGCCTCTCCACCCAGAATCTTTGGATCTTTGTTGGAACAAGGCTTTTTCTTTTGTTTATCCTAAAGTGGAGGCCCAAGCACCTTGCAGGCAGGTCCTGGTGTCTGCAGCCCAGAGCCCACCCGGTGTCGGGGCAGGGCGAGCGCTGGCACGGCCCGGCACGGAGAGCAGCTCCTGCTGGAAAAGCTTTCTCACAGGTGTTTACACTGCAACCATAAATATTTGCTCCTGGTTGCAGTTTTCCCAGGCAAGATTTCAGTCTGAGAGTGATTGCTCACCGAGCTGGTCCTTCCCTGGTTGTTTACTTTCAGATTTCAACACCGCTTTATTCCTAGAGCAACTGGGACAGCACTATCTACTATCAGCAGTTATTATAACAAAGCAGGTATGGATCTTGTGGCAACTAAATAATGAACCCAGATACTGTAA
>NW_008603933.1:0-233 GCF_000691845.1 Merops nubicus | reverse complement strand
CACAAACTCAACTGTATTAAAGTCTGCGTGGAAGGAATTTTGTAAAGAAAAAAAAAAAAATTAAAAAAATTTTCCAATGTAGCAAAAAAAAAACTACTTTAAAAAAACAAAAATCTTAAAAAAAAAAGACAAAGAGGGAGGATTCTAGCCTTTTGTAATATCCATATTGCACACTAGGACTATAAGCCATTGCTAGCTCATTTTGAATTTTAAATGTGTAATTTTTTTTTTTT
>NW_008603932.1:0-2852 GCF_000691845.1 Merops nubicus | reverse complement strand
CTTGCCCTGGTTGAACTTCATGAGGTTTCTCTCCAGCCTGTCCTGCTCTGAAGATGCTTTGCAGGGTTGTTTTATCTAAGCAGGGGTTTTTTTTGGAGCCCATCAGTCTCAGTCTGTGTTCTCATCCTTTCCCTCCTCCCTTGTGGGACCAGCTGGGTCTGCAAGACCCTGCTTGACATTGACCCCACCCTGTCCAAAGCCCCTGGGCTTGTCCCTCCCTCCTGGGCTACAAAGAGCAGTCCAGGGCAGGGAAAGCCCACCAGAGATGCTGAGGGAGATGTAGGATGCTCCTGATGGTCTTGGTCCTGGGGTAGCTGGGTCCTCACTAGGAGGAGAGCTGCTGGGAGCAGCAAACACCATCTAAGAATATCCCAAGGGGATTTTGGGGGTAAAACGTTTCCCCTGGAGTTGACCAGGGCAGAGGTTGGTGTTTGGCTGGTGGGCACCAGGTTGGGAGAGGGGAGGAGGAGGAGGAAGAGGAGGAGGAGGAGAAGGAGGAGGGATCCATGCTGCTCTCAGGGGGATAACCCTGTCCTCTGCCCACCCCCAGCTACGTGTGCATTGCCATGGAAGCCCTGGACCAGCTCCTCATGGCCTGCCACTGCCAGAGCATCAACCTCTTCGTGGAGAGCTTCCTGAAGATGGTGGCAAAGCTGCTGGAGTCAGAGAAACCCAACCTGCAAATCCTGGGCACCAACTCGGTGAGTAGGAGCCCAGCACCCTGCTGACACCCACACCAGCATCCCCCAGAAGGACTGGGAGGGGTTTGATGGTGTCCCCTCTGTTGTGTCTGGAGTTTTGGAGCCCCAGGCTGTGCTCCCCACCCCCTGTCCCTGCTGGCTGTGAGCAGAGCTGGCTGCTGCCAGATCTCCCTTCTCCTGAATTCTCCAAACAAGCCCGAGGGGTTGTCAGCAGTTTGGGACAATAGATGGGCTTAGGGAGGTGATCCCCAGGGATTTTGGGGGTGATTTGTGCTCAGAAAAGGGTTGGCTTCACCAGGCTGCTGCCTGCACGAGGTGGCTTAGCTGGAGTGGGGACGTGGGTGTGGAATGGGGAGAAAGGGGGAGCACAGAGGAACAAAAGTGACATCCCTCTGGCATCATGTGGGTGTGGAATGGGGAGGAAGGGGGAGCACAGAGGAACAAAAGTGACATCCCTCTGGAGCCAGCAGCCCCTTCTGCATGGCCTGCTGCTGGTTTTTACTGGGAATACTGGGTGGACCTAACAGGGGGAAGGGCCCCAGGGCTTGGAGAAGGAACCTCTGTCCTCACTGCTTTTGAAGAGAGGGGTTTGGCTGGAGCTGGAGCCTCTTAAACTGGAGAGAGGTGGGTTTGGTGGGTGGTCTGTTCACTGGAGGAGGAACTGGTTGATGGTTGCATCCAGAGGGTGGTGGCCTGATGTCCAGATGAGGTTGGTGACAAGGGGTGTCCCTCAGGGCTCTGCTGAGGTCTCTGGGACCAGAGCTGTTCAGCATCTTGACCACTGACGTGGGCAGTGGGGTCAAGGCAGCTCAGCAGGTCTGCAGATGACACCAAGCTGAGTGGTGTGGTGGACATCTGAGGGGTGAGATCCATCCAGAGGGACCTGGACAGTTCAACAAAGCCAAGGGCAAGGTCATGCCCCTGGATTAGAGGACCTTGAATGATCTCTTCCCACCCAAACCATGCTGTGATGCTGGTGCTCACAACATCACTCAGCCAAGCTGGCCAAGGCATCAAGGTTGTTGGGTTCCTCTTCTAGCTGGGAAGACCTCAGATGTGTTACCTGTCCACACAGCACCTCCCAGGGTGCTCAGCACCCTCTGGGGATGACATCTTGTGTCAGAGTTCCTTCTTCACCTTCATCTTTGCTCCCTTCTTGCTTTCTGCTGCCTGCCAGGAGAGCACGGGTCAAATGGGCCACTGGTGCCCATCCAGAGCTGACAAAATCATCCTGCCCACCCCAGCTCTTCACACTGGTGCTGAACAGCCCCAGGGCTCTCAGCCTGGCCTGGCACAGAGATGCTCCAGCCCCTCAGCACCTTCCCAGCCTCTGCTGGACTCTCTCCAGTAGCTCCTTGGTCTCTCTGGAGCTGAGGAGCCCAGAACTGGACCCAATATTACAGAGGTGGCCTCATCTCCTGACCCAGTGAGGCCCATCTGGGAGGAGGAACATGGTGGGCATGACTCAGGAGAAGCAAAACGAGGGCAGGGAAGGGACAACACTGGCACCTATAAATACCTCAGACCCAAATACATCAGAGGAGGAAGATCAAGGAGGGGGAAGAGCTCTTGAAATGAAAGATCAGTGTCAGTTTGAGGGAAAACAAGATGGGAATGACATGGAGCTGGAAATCAGTTCCCACCCAGAGCAGGGAGGTTGCCCAGCAGCTTCTTAAAGAGAAACCAAAGTGGATTTAAAGCTGCAGCTCCATCTGGGGGCTTTAGGGTGGGCTTGGAGCAACCAGAGCCTGCTGGATTGTCCCCTGTGGCCACGGAGCCCAGGGGTGGGGTTGGAGCCCAGGGGTGGGGTTGGAGCCCAGGGGTTGGGGGGGGTTGGTCCCCCAGCATCAGCCCCACCTCAGGGGGACACCTCTGCTGGTGGTGAGGGTGGAGATGTCCTCCAGGGGAGGTGGAATGACTCACCCAGAAAGGTTTCTATCAACAGCCTCCTGCTGCCTTCCCTTTCAGCTCCCTCCTGGTGAGGCTGGCTGGAGACTGCACCCGCTAATTAAGCCCCAGCCTGAGGCACATTCCTCATTAGCAGAGAGAGGAAGAAGTGTCTCATTAGCATTACTCACGTTGTCTATAAAAGCCCACGAGTTCTCCAGGCTGGTTGTCCTCTGATTGCTGCCACGCTTGAGAAGGCCAAAA
>NW_008603931.1:0-2029 GCF_000691845.1 Merops nubicus | reverse complement strand
TTCCTCTTCTGACTGACTCTTACACCCAGTGACATGGAACCCAAACGAAGTGATATACGGGGCAAGAGAGCCAATCTATAATTTAAATAGGATAATTAGTTTATAAGCTGTCCTGGAAATTATACCCAACCAGACAACTGAAGCCCTTGACCTCCTGGCAGATCAATCCACCCATGGACCTCCTGGCAGATCAATCTACCCAGACTAGGAATGCAATCTTTCAGCACCGAATGGTCTTAGACTATTTGTTGGCTAAGGAGGGAATAGTCTGTGGAAAATTAAATGAACCCAATTGTTGCTTACAAATAGATGATAATGGGAAAATACTAAAGCAAATAGCAAAGGAAATGAGAAAACTGGCTCATATACCCATTCAGACCTGCAAAGGAGTGGAATGGGACCATGTTCTCATGGCTGCCTGGTGGATCATGGATTAAATGTATTATTTTTCTTCCTTTGAGCAATGGCCACTTTGGCCTTTATAGGAATAGAGAGGAGAGGAATATGTCTTCACAGTGGAGAGTGCTGGGGGATCAGTTTGCGTAGTGGAGAAGTACAATCACCGGTGCTCCAAGGTGATAGACTGGTTGCTTTACATACAAAAAGAACTAAACAAGAACCTGAGGACTTGAATAAAACTAAACAAAACCAGATACCTACCCCAAGGCATTCAGATAGCCTAATCCTCTGAACTTTAGGAACTAGTAGGCATGCTTAATGAACTTATACTGATATAAGTGTTAGATATAGAATATTAGAATAAGTAATAGAAATAGAATAGGATAAAACATTTATAATAATCACATATATATACATTTAAGAATTAATTAAGAAGTTATTCCACTAACCATTAGGAAATACTTAAAGAAAAAACAGACTGAATAACTAACTGGATGAGCCTTGACATACTAACAAAAACATCCTGATTTACTAACTGAGGCAGTCAGAATAGATAAATGAAGGCTAACATATGCAGAAACATTCCATCCTTATCTAGAAGAAACAGCCATAAAGAATAAGAGTTGACGGACTGAAAACAACATACATCACAAGCTTATCAGTAAAGAATGACTAGTAAGGAAGAACAGATGTTTACCAAGGACAAGAACTGACCAGAACTGGCTCAATTCTGCAAACTTGCCAAATCACCACATTCCAGGCAAAAGGTGAAAAGTACATCATGAGGATGACATACATCCTTCCTCCCGGTGACCACTGCCTGCATTCTGGAGACCCCTGCCCGCAATTATCAGGAGGGACTGCTCAAGCCCAATGAGGAGGAGTTGTAGGCGGAGACTATGGAAATGATTACTCAGAAGAGACTGCCTTTTTCAGGGTTAGGTAATGAATATGTATAGGTGTCATTTGAATATATAGTGTTTTATTGTATAGATATGAGATGGTCTGCCCCTTTGGGTATGCATGTTTGTGGTGGAGAGATCCTCCATGCATCTGCGATGGCAATAAACATACTTACAATATAACCTTTTGGGTTATAGAGTCTGTTTCCACACGTCAATTTTGGTGAGTCAGCCAGGAGGAACTCTGCTCGGCTGTGGGACCAGCTGCAGAGCGGACACTCCTTAGGCGTGCCCCGGGAGATTTTCCTCGGAGGAGCCTCTTCTTCTCAGCCGATCACCCGGGAGCAGAGAATGACCTCTTGAGCCTGTGGACAAAAAGGTATGTTTATAATCAGGGCTGCTGGTAAAATGCACAGAGACATCTGGCATACAGTATAGACCCCAGGGAAGGAGGGTACTCTAGGTGGCGGGGTTTGCTGACCAAAGGGTGGCGACTAGTGATCTTGGGGGTAGATTGAGCAAACCCGAGGTTACTGCTAAATCCTATTAAAAGCCCGGCCTACTAAAATCCCAGAGGCCTTGCAATGGAAAGCGAGGGATGGGATGGGATGGGATGGGATAAGGCGGGTCCTCACAGCTGGGAACCCAGGGGGCCTCGCAACGGAAAGTGGGGGATGGGATCCTTGTGACAGGAAATGAGGTGGGAGAGTAAAACAGAACCTCAAGAT
>NW_008603930.1:13690-17228 GCF_000691845.1 Merops nubicus | reverse complement strand
GCAGCAGGGCTCGGCCATGCCCATGGGCTTGTAGAATCACAGAGTCATTAAGGCTGGAAAAGACCTTTAAGCTCATGAGGTCCAACCGTCAACCCAGCACTACCATGACCACTAAAACATGTCCTGAATTACCATGCCCACATATTTTTTTGAACCCCTCCAGGGCTGGTGACTCCACCACCTCCCTGGGCAGCCTGTTCCAAAGCCTAACCACCCTTCTAGTAAGGACACTCTTCCTAAAATCCAACCTAAACCTCCCTTGGCACAACTTAAGCCCATAGTCCTGCCAGTGACAGCCCAGTGTCCACGTCTTCTTATTTCTGGGAAAAAGAAAGTAGGGTGTGAGTTTTCATGGCTCAGTGGTTCCAGGCTCACCAGCGCCCTGGGTGCCCAGCCCTTCAGCTTTGTGCCTCCCGATGACGATGCTCCCTCCATGTACTGGTGAATCCAAGCTGGAAGGACTAGGGCGAAGGTCTCAATGCACTTAACAATGAGTTATGCTTGTAGGGATCGATTTTCTAATGAAATCTTTATACTGAGACGTGGTTATTATAAAATAACGGGGGAGGGGGCTGCCACCTGCCCCTGGGCCTGATTAGGGTTGGGGTGAAGGGCCTGATACAGAGGGCACATACATCATGTCTGGGAGGGATGCGGGCCCCGCATAGCCCCTGGGAGCCACGTGCGGGTTCCCGAGCAAGGCTGGGTGCTCGCTGCCATCAATCTGGGCCAAGTATATTGCAAATCAATAGCCAGCCAGCACTCACTGCTTTTCATCACGCTCGCCAGTGTGGTGACCTCCCGGCGAGGGGGGAGTCACGTGTGTGTGGGGCAGCACCACGGCAAAGGGGTGCAGGGGGGGGTGTGGTGCGTTGGCACAAGCGGCGAAGCCGGGCAGATCTGAAATCACCTTGCTAATTATTAGGGAAAGGCAATGAAGTAATAGGGAGCTGGTACTAAAGAAATAATAGTTTTGAAATAAATATCCAAGAGGGAGCCCAAGGGAGGGTGAGTAGCCATGGCTGATGGATGAAGGGGCTGGGAGTCTTGGGGTGCTCTGGGAAGCCCAGGTGGGTGCAGGCAGGGGGATGAGCAGGCAGCACAGGGTGGTGGGGAGGCTGCTTGCCCCTCAGGAGCACCCATGCTAGAGCTGGGATGGGTGTTGATTCCTGAGACAGCCCTTTTGTGGAAAGGCCCTGCTGTTTTGGCAAAGGGTATTGCCCATCAGCCAAGTTAGGGGGCTGACCTGTCCCACACTGCCCCTGAAATCACTGTGTTGTCTGCTAACCCTGCCCTGCGTCCCAGGGGTGGCTTATGCCAGTAAGGGGAGGGTTTTATTGCATGTACAGCAACGTACACATACATACATTCATATATATCTGTATGTCTCTGTGTGATATATATATGTTTATATAAAATAATAGAATATTTAGGTTGGAGTTCAACCATTAACCCACCTCTACCAAGTCCACTGCTAAACTGTGTCCCTCTATGGGCACATGCAACTCCAGGAGTTAACAAAGCCTTCAGCAAAGCACCTGAACACAACAGGACAAGCCCTATCTGCAATCTTCAGCGAAGGAAGCGTGAAGCAGGAACCCAAGCACGGAGCAGTGTCCCACACTTGCTGCCACACACAACTGCAGACCCCAGCTCCCTTCCCCAGGCCAAGCTGGGTGGTCCCCAGCCTGAGCCAGCCCCTCTCCCTGCTTGGGCTGAGAACTGGGACCCGGTCACACTCCAGACTCACTGCAGCACCCCCAGGCAGCCCTCTCCTCCCCAGGGACTATGGTTGCCCATCGGACAGTGTCCTGCTGGGAGCTGGGGCTGGGCTCTTACCTCTGCTGGAAGCATCCCCGAGAGCCCCGCAGAGCACGGCCAGCACCGCCAGGCAGCCCATCCCCACGCACCCCATCCTGAGGCAGGAAGATCTCCCCTTACCGGTGCCCGAGCATCCTTTCGGAGCTGTCTGTCTGGGAGGAAAAAAATAAATAAAGGGAGAAATAAATAAAAAGCGGGCGGGCTGTGGAATTAATAGCGGAATGAATAATTCATCGCATGTTTGAATTAAGAGCGGCAAGGTAACTTGATCTATTCCTCCCTTCCTTCACTCAGTTTTAATGATCTGGATCAAATGTCCCAAGGATTTACACTGTACCAGATAGCTTGTCAATACACCGTATTTAGAAGAGATATTAATGCTTCAGATACGGCGTATAACGGCAGTAAGTCTGGGCTGACAATATGCCCTTAAGGGGCTATGAAAATAATTTAGTTTGCCAGGCAAGTCAGCGAACCAAAATGGGAATTTCAGACTTACCGCAGAAAAGCACCTCAGGAAGGAAGGTGATTTATACTGTGGCACCCACGGCACGGAGCCGGCCGGTGGTAAAGGCCAGAGAAACAGGGATTTAAACACAGGCAGGTCTGCGTGCTGGTGGCTGGGTCAGCACCCCTGCCCAGGCTTGGCGGGGGGCTCAGCCCAGGAACGCGGCAGTCGTGAGCACTAAAGATAGCAAATCCCACCTCCCCCGAGGAAGAGCAGAGATGAGTTGTGACTCACAGGCAAAAAAAAACCAAAAAACCCATTGATTATTATAGAACCTGCTAAGGCCTTGGAGATCCACGTGTTCTTCCATTCTGGCTCGTGCTCCTTCTCACCCAGGCTGAAGGTAATCGAGCCTTTGCGTTCAGGGGGAAAGAAGGTGCTCCTCGTGCTGTGCCATATTAGCTGGAGAAACCCCAGACCCAGCAGCAGTTCAGTTCCTCCCCTCCTGCCCGGAAAAGACTTTCCTGCTGCCACAGCCTACCCTCAGAGGAGCGCCAGGAAACAAGAACCCATGAGGGCCTCCTGGCGTGAGGGACCTGTGCTGCAAAAGTCACCTTCAAAGCAGCGGGGAAAGAAGTATCTCTAAATCTCAGGTGAGGCGACAAGTTGCATTTATTAATTAAGCAATGAGGATCGATGCCCGAGACATTTCCTGTGGATTAATGATGGGCTGGAAGGAGATGATGGCCTGAGGTGCAGCTAAGGACCATTAACACCAAGTGGCCATGAATCCCCAGGAAATGCTCCATGCCAAGGTTGTTAAGTGCCTGCATATATTTCTGGGTAATAATAACAACAGTAATATTTGTACAGGCTCTCTCCCTCACTGGAGCCATGATGGGGGCTGGTGGGAGTATTGGGGCAACCCAGCCAGAAGGCCCTCTGGCCTGAGCCCAGCTGAGGTGAGGGACATAGAGGTGTCTATCCTGGGACATGGGCACCACGTTGCCCCAGAAGCACCAGGAGTAAGTGCAAATGTGAACGAGGAGATGGAAGGCAGCCCCCAGTGTCCCTGGGCACTGTGCATAGCTCCCGGCATCCGCCTCCTTGGTGCATAGCACGGAGCCCTGCTGGCCACCATCCCCCGGGCTCAGGGACAACGAGCTCCCCAGGCTCAGAGACACGACGTGCTCCCCAGCTTCTCCGTCGATGCACAATGGAGCAACACCTCCATCCTCACTGCATCCACCACCTCCAGCAACACCCGCC
>NW_008603930.1:0-13520 GCF_000691845.1 Merops nubicus | reverse complement strand
CCCCCTCCGGACCTGGGGGTGGCCGTTCCCCAGCTGGGCCCGAGCCCAGGACTTGTCAGCAGAGCCGGGTGGGAGGGTGGGGGAGGCAGGGCAGGATGAGATGCAGCTTGGATACAGGCAGAGGAGACAGGGAGGTCTTTCCTCGTGGAGGTCTGGCCAGAGGTGCTCTGGATCAGCCCAGGGTGCTCTGGCTCTGGCCAGAGACACAGTGGGTGATTTTGAGCTGTGCTGTATTTGGGCTGCTTCCGTTCCTCTGGGGGCAAATTTATAAATCGTGAGTCAAAAAGGCATTTGATTTGTTTAAATAGAAAGGATGTGATCAGGACTGTGAGACTTCAGAGAAGATCAAAGGTTTAAATACAGTCCTCAGGAGAAACAGGAATTATTTAGGCAGGAAATAATGAGATGAAATTAAGAAGGTATTTAGGCTGCACACGAGGAAGAAGAAAGAAAGCGAAGTCCCTTTCCCTGGCACAGCGCTGCATGAGCAGTGGGAGCATCCTGGGGGGCAGCCAGAGCACCCCAGCACCCTGCCCTGGCAGGAGAGGTGGGGCGGGAGCGACCGCGCTGCCCTGGCAGCGCCCAACTTCCACCACCGCAGGGAGCCCACGCACCCCCAGCACGACCACAGATCCCGATGGCCACCATTTCCCTCCAAAACGGCCCCCGCGGGGCTGTTCCCAAGACCTCTCCTCTTCCCTCGGCAGGGAAAATCCTGCCCGATAGCCCTTCCAGCCCTCACCCCTGCCTTTGCAGGGGCACCGGGAAAGTGGGGACGCGCTGGGAAGGGGATTTGTACAGGAGCCAGCCTGAGAGATGACAAAAGGCGGGCGGGGGAAGGGAGAGAAGGGCGGAAAAAGAGAGAACAAAGTGCCCACGGGAGGTGTAAAGGCCCCTTCGAGGTCACGCTTCCAAGGACAGGGTCTACCCACGGAGAAGGTCTCTCGGAGCGCGGGAGGCGGCTCCGCCCCCCCCTCCCTCCCCCCGGCCCTTCTCTCACCACCCCCCCTCCGAGCCGCGAACAAAGCCGGGAGGCTCCGCGGCAGAACGGCCCCACCAGCTGGGGCGGGTTTCGGCGCGGAGCCCCATATGTGCCGAAATACCCAGCCAGATTGGGGGGGCGTCGGGAGGAGCGGCCCCGGCTCCCGCGCTGCGGGAAGCCAGCGGCGAGTTTTACTCCAGGGCTTTGCAAAAAGGCCGGGTGGGTTTTTTAGCGAGCTCGCACAAAGGCAGAATCCTTAAAGCGGGAGGGATGTCAGTCAGATTTTTCAGAGTATGGAGGATTTGAGGAAAATATTTCCTCTGTGCTCCCAGCTAGAGAGCGACCAGAGAAAGCAACTCCTTATTTTACGGGTCCTATGCTGTGCAGAAGCACCTCCAACCTCCACCAGAAGCAGCTGAAGCACAGTTTGGGTGGGAGTGGAGAGCTTTCCTCAGCCCTACGATGGACAGCTTCCCTGGATCTCAGCATTAGAAGCCAGAACCCTGTTCCAGGTGACAGAGATGGCTTTGTCATCAGCCCTCGTTCTGATGACATGAACATAAAATCTGCAGCAACACGGGATTCATTCCAGGCATTTGGTAACTGGGGACAAATCTCCCTGATGGGAAGGGAACCTGCACTGCCTCCCAACATGTGAATCAGAGCCACATCTGCCTTGTGTAAGGTGCACTACTTGATACAGGTGAAAAATGAGGCACGAGTGGTAATGCAGCATTGTCTGTGAGAGCCTGGGAAACCCCAGCACAGGATGAAAAAGTCTTCTGAAAACTGTCTGAGGGAACTGGGGTTGGTTAGACTGGAGAAAAAGAGACTCAGAAAAAGACTTGCTCTCTAGAAGTACCCAAAAGGAGGTTAAGCCAGGTGGGGGGTGGTCTCTTCTCCCAAGGAACAAGCAATAGGACAAGAGGAAATAGCCTCAAGTTACACCAGGGGAGGGTTAGGTTGGATATCAGGAAAAATTTCTTCCCCACAAGGGTTGTTTGGAACAGGCTGCCCAGGGAACTGGTGGAGTCCCTATCCCTGGAGGGATTTAAAAGATGCATAGATGTGATGCTGAAGGACACAGTTTAGTGATGACCTGGCAGTGCTGGGTTTATGGCTGGACTCCATGATCCTAAAGGTCTCTTCCAAACAAAAAAATTCTATGATTCTAACTGTGAATGAACAGAAAAACACAAAGGTGTGCAGGAAGTCTGCACTTTGAGGTGTAATTACACACAGCCATCTAAGAAGATAAGAGAATGGACAATGGGTATCTTGAAGGAAAGGCAGCAGCATCTTGGCCTGGAAGAAGAAGAGGAGGCCGGGGTGCACAGGCTGGGTGCTGTGCCAGGGCCATTCCCTAGGCTCTGCAAAGCCCCGTGAAGCTCCCACTCCTCCAGAGGTGTTCTTGTGTGCTCAGGGGACTCCCCGGGCACTGCTGAGAGTTCTGTGAAGAAAGAAACAGCTGTTGATTTGAAAAGAGCTTCAGTTTAATGAACCAGGGCTATAATACAGCACTTTGGGGACGTGGAAAGCAAACAAATAACCATCCTCCCTGACAGATAGCAGCTACAACCTGCATGCTTTCTCACACAGGTTTAGGACATGCTCCTTCTCCCCACAGGCAGCGTTTCAGGAGTTAAGGATGAGGGTAAGCAAGGCAGGCTGTGCTAGGGCAGCAGGACAGCCTGCCCAAGTCCTCAGTGGGCATCACCCATGAAGCCATCCCTATGTGGAGCCTTTTCTGTACGTGGCTGGAAAGGCACTTTTCAGAGATTAGTATCTTCTTCTCCCTATTGGTGTATAACAGGGCAACTGAGTCACAGAGAGGTTGAAGTCACTTCCCTGGCATCGTCCAGCAAGAAAATGACACAGCCAAAATGAACCCAGGGGACTCCAGAGTGCTGAGCCAGTGCTCTGCTGTTCCCTCAGCCAGGCAGTCTTCCCCTCAGGGATTAAATCTCTCTTCTGGACATCTGACAGGGCATAATACCACTGCAGACTAAGAGGGATTGTGAAGCAAGCCACTGGTCTTCATATTGGAGCAGAGATGTGTAGCTGGTTGCTTTTTAGCACCCTTAGAAGACCTCTCTCTTAAAACTGCATGTGAAGACCTCCATTAACATCACCATGCTGCTCCCTGAGCTGGGGGTGATCGCAGCAGGCACTCTGCAGTGGCACCTGATCCTTAAAACACTTTCAAGAGTGAGCATCATACTGGAGACAAATACTCGATCCAAAGGCCTATGAAAGGGAATGCACAAGGATCTCAGTCGATCAAGATGACCGATTTTGAGCAATGTTTACAGAAGAACAAGGATATCCAAGGCTTGGCTGAAGGTTCCTCAGGTCTGGAATATCCTCCTAAAAGACAAAACAAGAATTTTCTTCAATTCCTGCAGCTTTCAAATATCTACTCATATCTTCATTGAATGTAGAAGAGCCACAAATTAACACAAATGGCTTTCTTCGACAGGAATTTATTATGGTCTTCACCAAGTCTTCATCGAGACGACCAGCGTATGTGCTTTCCTGATAGCTCCAAGGAAGTTTTTCCAGTGATGTTTCCTGAAAGGACAAAAGGTTTGCAGTGTGCCATGTTAAAAAGGACAATTTTCTTAAGAGTTGAATCTCCCCCTCCCCCTTAGAATACTGCACAGGATGTGTGTCACCCTTGTGACTCCATCTGGGTAGAACTGACCCATCCTGAGAGCTATGTCCCTCTTCAAAGCCCAAATCTTTCCCTGGCACAAGACCTGGCCACTGGCTCAGAGTGGACCAAACACAACCAAAGTGTGACTATTGCCAAAAGACTCTGCAGAACCTTCTCCTGGGGGAACCACTTCCCACCGTGCCTTCTCCGTTTCCAAATCCTAACTCCCAAGTCTGTTCCTCTCTGTTGCTTCTTCCATTCCCAAGTCTCCTTCCAGTCCCAAATCCCATCTCCCTGGACCAAAACTGAAAGAAGCCAGCCCTGCTCCAAACACAGCTCTGATCCCCTGAGGAAGGTTCGATCCCATGGCGTTAGACCCAGGGGGGGACTCCCCTGCTGCTATTCACTAGAAGCAGAAGGTGCTCAGATGTGGTGGTGACAGGCAGCGGAGCGAAACACTGAGACAGACAGCTATAGAATCCCAAAGGGGAGGATGCACGAGGCACTGCTGGACCACAGCAAGCCTGCTAGAGGAGAGAAGAAAGGGAGAGGTGCACACACGGGGCAGACAGTGTTGACAGGGGTCAGGTGGGTTTCTCGCCCTTCACTGATTGAATTTCAAGACCTCCTCACGCTCTTGAGACAGCACTGCCCTGAAAAGGGTATTTAAGCTCTGTCTCCAGAGACAATTCCTGGTTACACTCCTTTAAAGTAACCAAGGGGGTGCCTAAAGTCACGGGTACTTTTCTCCAAACCCAATCTCAACTTGCCGAGGCCACGTGTGGAACATAATGTATGAGGCAGATCCACCATGAGAGATACAAAAAATGATTCATCTGAGAAACTAAAAATGCAATGGGATTCATTCCCTTAGCATAAATAATTCTTTCTATATCCTCCCTGCAATGAATCCTCATTTCTGACAGAAATGATTTTCAACTACCAAATCTGTGCAGAACACAGGCAACTTTGGGACCAAATGGAAATAAAAAGGATTGCTCAAAAATGTCAGACCACTGAGAGGTATGCCCTCATCCCATGGATTTGGCAGAAGTAGTATTTTTTACAGAGGGGGAGACAACTTTAAGAAGTTTAAAAATGGGTCAGCTGGGAAAAATAATTGCTGGGAAGTTGGTGCTAAGGTGCTAGAAGAAGAGAGCTCTAGCCACGAGCAGTGAATGGAAGATAAGGACAGATTAAGGCACTGGTACTAGGGAAGAAGAAATAATTTATTTGCTGTGAGTGGCCCAGAGTCAAGCTTTCTTTGCACAAATGTTTAGGTACAACAACAACTATCTGAAGTGGGGGAATAATCAACAGTGACTATGGATCAAGGAATCCATCCTAACAGAACACCCACCAAGGAGGTAAAGAGCAACAAGCAGTGATGGTTGTTTTCCCAAAATTCTCTAAACTGGTAGCAGTGTGAAAATACGTAGCAGATTTAAGAACAGTGCTACTGGACTACAAAGCACCCTCACTGATTGGGAATGAATTAAAATCATGCTGACAGAAAACCAGAGGAGGCAGAGGCCCACCCAGCACCCAGAGCCCTCACACAACCACGCTGTGGTTTATTTATATCCCTTTATTTACCTGGCTTAGGACGTAAAATATCCTGATGTTCCAGTACCGAGACAGGTCCTGGAGAAGAGGTTTCAAATAAACCTTGTCAAAGGTAGGGAAGCAGCCAACAAGAGTTACGAAGGTTTCATCCTCTTCATCCTCTGTTATGGACTGGAGGATGGGAAGCATTGGTGCCAGGCCGGTGCCAGATGCCAGCATGAGGAGCTCTCCATGCTAACAACAAACCAGAGAGTTCTGAATGAGCTGTGGTGGTGGGAGTGGACGTGCTCACTGTCAGTTCCTCCTCACTGCCACGCTGGCAAAGCACCCCTCAGAGGAAAATGCATCAGAAGGTCATGAAGTAAACTCAAATCTCAGAATGTATTTGTCTGCAAAGGGTTACAGATAGCACATCTAACAAAGCTGTATTTTACCCAGATGCAAATATTTATCCTCATTTTAGCCTTGATTTCAGTTAATTTATATTTCAGTTTCAATTCTGCAGTTCACTCTGCTGACCCACTCTGTTGTTTTCCCACTGGAAACGATCCCTGTGTTTATCTTGGATGCTGCAAAGTACAGTCCTGAGTGTTCTCTGGAGAAAATGGTTCTTCTCCATCCTGAGCCATGCATCTTCCTGGTGCATTATCTCACTTTTCTCAAAGAGCTACCAGCAGCACATTGTGCTTCCCACTGGCAAGGGGGGACATTCACTCTGCCCACGATAGGGACATTCAGGCAGTCAAGTGCTGTGTGCAGGACAGAAGGTTCTGAGTGCCTTACCGAGCTGCCAGACAGTGGCACCAATGCCAGAACAGGGACTTAAGCCCCAGAGAAGTCCTCAGAGGCTGCTCGTGTTCTGTTTTGACTGGGCAGTTTACTGTGAATGCATCTGATCTGCCTGAATCCGAGTCCTATTCTACTGGCAGCAAATAGAGATAAAAGAAAATTTTACCATGAAACAAATACTCGGGACCTATGCTACAATTCCAAAAGAGTAAACTATTCTTCTACAACAGGTTGTTTAAAAGATTGCTCAGGTGTTCTGTACGCTGTAAGTGCACAGATCATCCCAGACAGCCCTCAAATGCAGGCACTTCTAGGCATGACTGCCATAGTCTGTCCCAAATGGTTATCTGGCAGCTTTTAAGAAGGGAAGGGAACAGCATCCTAAAACAGCAGGGAGAGACTATTTCAGGAAGCAGAACACAATTGCTCCACATGTTGCTCAGCCACTAGGATTTTACAGCTTTAATTTTGTTGGTGGGGAAAAAAAAAAAGAAGACAAAACCCAACAGCTTTGGGATCTTAATGACCAGTGTTTCAATTTTGCTCCTCGTTTGAAAGGTCAGAATTAAGTAATCTCATTAGCATGTGTGAGAAGCCTTCCCCTGAAACTGGACCCGCCTTGCTTTGCATGAAGCCTGGTATCAGCAGGTGGGATCAACCTTTGCAGAGCGGCTGGGTGACGTGAGCCTCGCTGGAGCTGCTGCAGCTCGGGGAATACCCAAGAGACAAGATCAACACCTCCCGTTGGCTCCTGCTCAGTCACAGAACAGCAACGTGGTTCAAACAGGGCAAAAACTGAGCCACGCTCGCTGCTGGTGCAGAAAGTTCCCTTTGTTAAACCCACCAGGAACTTCTAAGGCAGTGATGGACAGAGAGCCTGGTTAATATTTTCCAGTCTCCCATCCACCCCCCTCTCCTCTTCCTGCTTAAATATGCTGCAGTTCAAGGAGGTGTGCTTTTCTCCAGCTGACTGCTGATGCTGTAGCACTGTCCAGTAACCCAGGAAGTCCCTAAAATAACCACGAATACAGTCATCACAGCAATGCCTTCCCTCTGGAGCACTAAACAAAGCTAGCTGTCAGAAGCTGAAACATCCCTTGTCTCTTAGGGAACTAACCTTATTGGGTTGATATGGGAACCCTCCAAACGGCCCACGCCAAAAGACCACGTCTCCTTTTTTCCACGTTTTTATGTATTGTGACATTAGCCCAGCTTCATAGCACTAATAAAAAACATTGCACAAAAGAAAAGAATAATTATACTCTGTTGGAAAGTTTCCCGGCTTAAAGCCAATTATAAAGTTATCTCCATTTAAACAAGAAGGGGACAAAAAAAAACATTTCATGTGTTTCAAGAGAAAGAAAGATCATTCTGTTTGAAAAATAATTCAAAGTTATACCCAAAACAAAGACATTTAAATTAAATGATATTGGATCTGTTCCAGCTTGACTATAATGTAAACACAACCTACTCTCATGCAGTCTGAATTTCCAGAACTGGAAAAAGCTTATCAGAGTTCTTGCTTACAAAGCACACAGAGAAGAGTGTCCTGAATGCAAAGCATGGTCCAAGCCTTCAAGTGTTCTCCAAATCTCAGGGTACGGGGTCTGGAAATGCCCTCTGGCTACTGATAGGTCTATAAACACTGCCTAACTCTCGCTTTATTTCAGCCTCTCAAATGCATTGTTGATACAATGAGTGACCCAAAGTCAGATTTCTCATTTTTAAAACTCTTGTTTTCAGGACAGATCATCTGGGTGCTAAGGGACACCTTCACGTTTTCCACAAAGCATGTTAACTTAGGCCTCACAGAAGAAAAACATCAGCAAGGATCTGCCTGACTTTTTTTTAGCAGGCACAGGCAATATTATCTAGGCTCCTGCCTGCAGGAATGCAAACCTCACTCCTGACCGACGAGGACGGGCCAGTGCTTGCCAGAGACAGGAGCAAGGAGAGGCTGGAAAACAACGGGCTCACCCCAGCAGCCTCAGTGCTAAGTGCCACGTGTATGAACGTCCTATACTATGAGCACCTTGTGGTTAAGGAGAACAAACGTGCACGGAGAACAGCCACAGCCTATGGGATCAGAGAACAAGGGCTGGTGCTGCAGCAGCAGCAGCAAAGCCCAGCAGCTGTGGCAGACAACTGGCCTCGCACAGCGGCGATGCCGCCGATAAGCCTGAGGAAGAGCAACACAACCAGAGGTCAAGAGATGAGGGGGGATAGAAGCCTTCAAAGACTGCAGCCCACATGGAGGAAGAATATTTTGGGGTATTTTCCACACGCGCATTGGACGGGAGCCCAGCTCCACACCCCAGTGCCTTGGCTGGCCACCAAGCTGCACTGCAGGCAAACGAAATTGGTGAAACCACAAAGGAGCTGAGAAAACATGAAGGAGCGAGCGTGTGCTTGTGCTTGCAAGCAGTGCTAGCTAATAAAGGACACAGATGCTTCTCCCCTCTTAACAGCCCCACTCAAACACCATACCTGAAGTATTAAGAACAGTGAGCACCAGTTGTTACATCCAAAAGGTGAATGTGTAACACAGACACCCCAGGGCTCCGAGTTACTGTCAGACACATTTTATGTTCAGAAGGCTCTGGGCAGGTACTAAGTCTCACACAAAGAGCATGCAGTTGCATCAAAGAGCAGTATTCTCTATCTACCCTCTTCAAACATCTACAGAAACCCAAAGCAAGAGCAGAAAAGTCAGCCCCACTTACTGCCTATTCACAATGGACCAGGGTCATGGAAACTAAAACAATCCTTCTTTCACCAAAATTATTCCCAAAAATTGAAGTGAGGAGTGATTTGAGTGGGTTTAAAATGAGTTTTTTTCTAAATAAAAAGAAAAAAATAAATTATCTCACGGGGGAGAACTTCTACACCTAGTTTTACATGGAGAGCAACCCTGACATTATAAAATCACTCAAAAAGAGGGTTATGCCCTGTAAATGGCAACCCCCTCTCTCTTAACTGTAGTATCACAAATGCAGTGCTATAATAACAGGAGACAGAAGGGTTGAACAGTGCTTGGATTGCACGGTAATAATAATACCATACTTTCCAAAATTGCCTGAATAGTGTGAAATAGATCACAACCTACAGGGTGACTTATAAAAATGGCTGCTTTACACTGGGTGTTACCAACCTCTTTTGTCACTGCCGGAGAATAACTATAGCTCCCTTTGGGATGAAAGGTTCCATATAAAGGAAAGGTATCATTACAATCATTACTATTATTATTGAAATGCAAAACCTGTGAGTAATAAGCAAGTATACATGAAATTTCACAGGCGTCCTGTGAAGGTATCCTATTAACACAACTCAAATGCAACATTTCTCCCCCCTGCCACACACCGATTGCCACAAGAAGGGTGAAATGACCCTCCCACTGGTGTCCTACAGAAGCTTTGCACTTTGCTAAAAAAAAACAGGGTTTCCATTTGAACCTACAGTGCATAACAACCCCCAAAATGTGAAATCCTGGAAGACAAGCAGAGGACAAGTGGTCATTCTGTGCAAGCCCCTTGGGTCACCCAGCTCTCTGGATTTCACACCGATCCTACAATCCGTGCGGAACCACCAGTGACAAACAAATGTGGCATCAGGGAAGTCTTCAATTTGAGATTCTCCACACAAAGTGATCATTTAACAGGGATCTGCAGAGTTTATAGAGACAAAATTCCAGTCACATTCTCCTACATGTCCTTTTGAACTCAACCAGTGTTTTGTGGTGGCCACTAGAAGGGCCAAAACGTGGCTCTGCCACCCCATCCACTCTGGTGGGTGCAGCCTGCGCCAGCCCACAGGGACCCCCTCTGACTGCAGGAGCTCCAGAGCTCTGCCTACAAACCTGGAACTGGTTTCTAATTTTTCTGAAGGGTGTTTTTAAAGCAAAATACAGCAGGGAGGGTAACAGCTGGGCAAAGACTTCCCAAAATCAGTGGTTCAACTGGGCTGACAACTGGATGCGATTTCAAAGACACACTGGAAAGGCAAAATGAAATCAGGGAAGGGGAATGGGCACCTCTTTCCACACTGGTGACCACAGCACTCCCGAGAGGCTCTCCCAAGTGCTTAATGAGCTTCTCCTGCGAAGCACTTGCTTCTGTCTCACCTTCCTCTGCTTTCAGTTTTGTGGGAAAAACTGCAATTTTTATCAGCAAAGCACTGCTGCTTCAAAACAACACAGGAACAGTCCATGAGGGATTTGAGAGAGTCTCGCTTCAAGAGCTGATGGTGTGCTTGGCTCCGGAAGAAAACACAGTCCCCTGCACCTTAGACTCTAATCCATATTGTACAGGCTTACTTACTTTCATTAAAACTTCAAAGTACCCTTCTGCATTCCCCGGGCTGATTGGAGTATAGGCTCGCTGGACCTCCAAACCGTTCACCACTCCTCTGAGGAGAGAAACAGAGGAACCCACTGTGACCTGGGTCACTGACAGCTATTACCAAACTCCTGCAGGTCTCTGGGGGAGATGAGGGAGGCAGCAGGTCCCCTTCCCAGTGGCCCAGCCTGTGCAGAGGTGAAAATCCAAGGGGAATATAACAGCTAAATGCACCTCTGGTGATTAAACACCAAAAGCTGGGGCATGGGCCGTGTGGATACACACGGTATTTTCCTCAAATCTTCTCTTTCTAGAGAGCATGTCCACCCTGCTGCTCATTGCTACCAGCTACAGCAGCTGATGGAAGTGACCACAGCTCTCCCTCTGCCGTGCTCCGAGGGTCGCTGGAGGGAGAAGCCTGTGCTTCCAGCAGCCAGCTCCACACATCAGCTGCTAGCGCGCCAACAGCAGCAACAGATACAGATCGATGGCGCCCTGACACCACTTTTCTCTGGCAATGATCACCACAGATGGCTGAGAGAGCCATAAACTTGTCCCAGGTGGCCCCTTTCTGGCAAGCAATAAACTACCCAGGAGGGTTGTTTTGCTGGAAACTGGTCGGGAAATGCCCGGACGCTGGGGGTTACACCCTGGCTGCAGAGTTACCCCAAGACACATGGCCTAAAACACAGAGCTGTGGGGTAAGTGTGGCTCATTGTCTTCATTCCAGCATGCTGGAGTAAAGAATCTGTTGTAACATCTACTCTTTTTGAGTCTTTCTTTCCACAAATGGGTTTTCTTAATCACACCTAGTTCTTTCTGACTCACCGACGCAAGGATAATGCTAAAGAAAAATACAGCTTGGGAATGGTTTTTACTATAAAATTAGTAGAGCTGGCAAGCTCACGAGTCCTTTCAACTGTGTCGTTGTGGAGGTACAGAAATTACGATTTGCCTGGTATGAAGCCTTTGTCTATTGACAAAAGCCCTACGTATTAGGTTACATAATGCAGACTGTTTAACTAGCAGAGAGCACAATACCTTAACACAATATGTTGTCCTAAACTCAATCGCAGGCTGCTATTTCCTGGTAATTCAAATTTGTACTGGTAGGTGTCCTCTGTTAGCTGCTCCACCGAGCTTACGGTGAATGCGGTAAATGTATCTGGACTCAGTTCTGAATTATTGCTCTGCAAGAACAACAATAAATAATTACTTGGTTAGATGGTGTCTTTTATGATTTCATTTTTCTTTGGAAGCAAACGTGCGTGCTAATTTAGTGCTGGAGATACTTGGGGCTCCAGAAGGATGTGTATTAAATGCTGGGGCCCAGTGCAAATTCCAGCTCTCTGCTGATTCATTATCATGTTCTGCTGCACGCACTTTGGGATCTTGCATTTCCTCCCCTCCACCCCCCCTTTTTAAATTACATTTTTTTTACACCTTACAGCAAGGTCATCCTGTTATGACTCACTGCAATCGTTTTCTCATGTCTGGAAACAAACAGAAATAATGCTGTTAAAAGAGCTGAGTTCTGCTTTGAGAGCAACTTGGAAACCTGCTGATGACCACTGCAAATCAGAATATATTGTGAGCCATTTGATTTTTGCTTGACCCAGCAATAGTTAATCTTAATTGACAAGCTTAAAAATAAGCTCTGAAGACAACTACTCCACCACACACAGTGCAGCTTTTTTAATCCTCCAAACGAGTCTAAAGATGAGGAAAAGCTGAAAAAGGTCAGGAAAACAGAGCTACTCTGAGGAGACCGTCAGAGAAAATCGTGATTCTTTGTACCTAGCAGCCATTCCCGCCTCGCAGAGAGGCTGGTCCTAGGCCGGCCGGGCTACCCCGGCGAGGAGAAGCTGCAGAGCCAGGGCTGAAATGCGACACCGGGGTGAATTCGACACTTGGGAAATCGCATTTCAGCAAGAGAGAGCAGGCAAGGGGGAGGGTGACTGCAAAGGCAGAGTTTGGGGAATTGCCTTTACGGCCCTCTCTTAAGGCACCACTTTAATCTATTGCTGCGTCCCTCAGCCATCACCACAACCCCACACACTAAGAGGAACGATCAAAGCACAGGCCCTAGGATGTGACCAA
This sequence comes from Merops nubicus, assembly GCF_000691845.1. Lineage (NCBI taxonomy): Eukaryota > Metazoa > Chordata > Aves > Coraciiformes > Meropidae > Merops > Merops nubicus. The sequence continues at coordinate 1,093 of NW_008603930.1, read as the reverse complement.
GATAAATTGACCTGCTCCTTCTTCTCCGTGAGGAGGCTTTTGTCTTGCTGTGCTTTGGCCTTTTCCCATTGTGCGAGCTCCTTCTCATACACATCGTAGATGCAGGGTTTGCAGCCGCTGCCACAGCACTGGGATGGAGAAGGTTCCTGGGGTTTGAGAGCCAGCCAGTCCTGCTCGTTCCCACTCATTGTCTGCAAAACACAAGCCCTGCATCAAAAATGGCACGATGAAGAGTGGCACGTGCTCATCAGCCCAGCATTATTTGAAGAAGGACTGAGAAAATCTCCCTCAAGCGTTTTGCCCGTGTCTCATGGGACCTGGGAAACTGAAAACCTGTGAGCTGATCTGGTGCCTGCAACGCTCCATTTTCACTCAAGTACTTGTTTCCTCTGCCTTGTCCAGTGCAGGACTGCTAGGCGTTGCAGCCATGGGCCCAGAGCTGCACAGCAGACCCAGCCCAACCTCAGGATCTGCTTCCCAGCCTGGTTGCCCAGCAAAAGCTACCTCTAGCAGCAGGCACCCCATCACTCCTGCCCTTTCTGCTGTGGTGATTTTCTGCAAAAGAGCAGCTTGGTCACCTGGAGCAAAAACATCTTAAAAATCTGCACTGTAGTCTGTGAGAACAAATAACAAAGCCCAGCCACCAAGACCTGGCCTGCCAGAGCACAGCTTTAAAATGAGGGGATGGCAGCGAGCTGAGAATGGGGTTTAGAGCCAAGGGACTAGAGGCAAATGTGGTAAAGTAACAGGCAAACGAACGCTTTGGTTACAAGCGGATGAGTCTCTCTTTAAATTGCATTTAGGAAAGGGCAAGAGGCACTGGCAGTGTGATTTTTATCCCTTTGTGGTGTTCTTTCTTCAGACAGAGCTCTACCTACCCAAGGGCTGCCCTAACGCTGTTCCCAGTGCATTTGCATCTGTATCGTTTAAACAAAAGGAGGTCAGAGGAAATTATATCGCCACGGGTGACGAGGCTGAGGAAGAGAACACTTAGCACTTAGAGCAGCTTCATTTTCGCGGCGAATTAATTAACTCTCACCCCTGCAACACGAATACACTTACTCTAATGGTACAGGGAGGAAGAGAGAGCCAA
>NW_008603929.1:3110-8226 GCF_000691845.1 Merops nubicus | reverse complement strand
TCCCGTGGCCCCCCAGGCAAGTCCCACAGCCCCCGGGCTGCGCCGGGCCAGGACCGGAGCTCTCTGGAGACAACACGGTCGGACTGGTGGGGAAGCGATCACGAGGATTGACTTATTGACTTCCTCAAACTACTTTTTTTTTTTTTTTTTCCTTTTTTTTTTTTTGGTAATTTTTGTTACAGTATTAAAGTATTGCTTAGCTTACAGAATCTCCTCCCGTAGTGTTCGCACACGGCCACGGCTCTGACTTGGATTCTGTACGTATGAAACTCTACAGTGTCTGTGCGCAGACCGGGGTCTGCCGGTGTGTCTTCCATGCCTCCTGTCTCTTCACCTCCCACTCGCCTCCCTTTGCAGTTCAAACTACTTAAAAAAACAAACCAAACCACTAAAAAAAAGAATTCAGAAAATTCCACCCAAGAGACATTTCCATAGCATAAAAGACAGCTATGAGTTAGTGTTGGTTTTCTTTTTTTTTTTCATTTTTTTTTTTTCATTTTTTTTTTTCATTTTTTTTTTTGTAAACAGTTTCATATGCAATATCATACATAACCATGGCTGGCCTTCAGTAAAAATGTAGTAAACTATATTGCTTTAGTATCGATTATGTTGCATTGAGTGAATGGCAGAAACAAAACAGGAAGGTAAGTGTGGCTGGAGTCGCTAGCCCTCGTTCACACTACAGATGAAAACAGCATCCTAGGCTGCAGAGCAGGGAAGAAAAGAAATCCGAACACCTTTCAGGTCGTTATTACCAACAATTACCCAATGGTTTAACTAGCCTAGCAAGATGTGTGACATTCACCAGCGGTATGCTGCTGTACAATGGAAAAAAATAAAAGGAACTTACAGCAAAGAGAGCCATGCTACCTTAAAGTCCAAGCTACAAATTCAACTTAAAATGAACATTTATGAAGAAAAAAAACCCAAAAAACCCAAAAAAGGACAGATCAGGCTTCGTTTGAATCGAGCCAATCACCAGAGGTGTTTTCCTTTTGAAGGGGGGCAAGGACAGATCAGGCTTCGTTTGAATCGAGCCAATCACCAGAGGTGTTTTCCTTTTGAAGGGGGGGGCGGGTACCCCAGCTCTTGTGGCTTCCTAGGGCTCTCAGAAGGCCCCTGGTTTGGGGTGCAGCCGGGCAGGGGCTGAGCCCACCGAGGTGCTTTGGGTGCCCACACACACAGCGAGGTGGAAACCTCTCTCTCGTCGGGCATCCCGGGGTAGCAGGTCCTTAGGAGACCTTTGGAAAGCAGAGGGCAAGGTCCCCTGGAACGACCCTTCCCTCGCTGTGCTTGACTAAAACAAAGGTGGAGCTGAACCTTTGTGCTGAAAAATTTACAAAAGACCCCCAAAACAAACAACAAAGGAAAAAAAAAACCCTTTGAAATGGATTTCTAGATGAGTGGGGGACTAACGTGAACCTTAGTCTAGGTAGCCACATCAAAACATATCAGATTCCACAACATTTGTGCTATGGGCCACTGGGACTTCTCAAAAGGTATATAAACATCTAAAACATATTCACACAGATTAGCAATTTCTTCTGAGCATTCTTAAAAAAATATTATTTTTTTTTTTCTCTTAGTAAAATCGTTTTAATATACCGTGCCTCCCTCTTTTAAAAAATAAATTAAAAAAATCCAGTTTTGCATATCTAGCATTAGCATTTAAGGTAGTATGGCACATCCCCTTTCCAAAGTCAAGAGTGGGGATCTACAAATGCCTTAGGAGTTTGCCAGCATTTTTAACATTGTGAGACCTTTGGTTAGTTGAAACCGCATCAGATCAGCAAAAGAAAAAAAACAAAGAAAGAGGAAAAAAAGAGAACAAAAAAAAGAGGAAAGAAAAAAAAAAAAAAAAAAAGGAAAGCCTTCCCAAAATTATTAGCATTTTTTCTTAAATAAGAGAAAGTTCTATCCTTACTGGTCCTAAATCTGAATAACTACATCTAAATTTTTAACCTTAATTACGATACACCTACCAATATGTACTAGAAGAGGAAGAGAGAAAGGGGAGGGGGGGAAGTTCACTACACTAGCATCAGGACAGCACTCTTACAAGATAGCCATTTTATACACTATTAACATACAACAATGATCAACAAAGAATATTCTATGAGGTGACAGGGAATGGAGAGGAAAACCAACTGGTAGTACAGTACATCATCAACATTGACAAAATAGCAATAAAAAATTCCCTGACAGTACATTGAATTTCAGGGAATTTGGTTCGTCGTCGTTTTTCTTTTTTCTTTTTTTTTTTTTTTTTTCATTTTTATTTTTTAAAGAATTGTTTTATTTATTTTATTACTTGATCAAGTCTCAATATTTAAAAAGCGTCCAGCATTTTGCTTAAACCTGGTTGTTCTGAAATAAGAAAAAAAACCTAAAATATTACATAAAAAGCATGATTCTTTTTTTTTTTGAAAAACAAGAAAAACAAGGTTTTCTCCTCTCGGGTAGCAGTATGGTGCCTTGTTTTTGTTAAAGATGCCTTGTTCTACCTTGTCTATTGAATGTCTACATTAGTCTACTCGTTAGTAAAATTTACAAAAATAGGAGTGCAGCAGCTCTTTTTAACAAATGTCGCATTCAGTGTCTTATACTGGCTGTACCTAAAGTACCAAATTTATAAACGTAACAATTTAAAAAAATATTAATAAAACTTGTCAATATTACGTTAAAAAAAGAAGAAATATATCCACACTACAGTATGTTCTTAATGCCACCTACCATGTTGTACTTCTAGTTTGCTGTTGCAGGCCTATTTACCAATATTAAAAAAATTAAATTAAAAAATATCCTTCATAAGTTTCCTCCCCCAACAGAGGACCATATATATAACAGCCAAATATTAAACATGTGCAAATAGGAAACTGTCAGTTTTTCCCCTACCAGTCACAGTGCAATGATGTTTTATACTTTTTTTTTTTCTTTTTTTAAAATTCTGTTTACAACTACAATAAATTAAAATCTTCCGTTGCTTCTAGGGTGAAACTTGTAGCACTGAGGTATTCCCAAAAAAAAAAAAAAAAACCAAAACAACCAAAAACCAAAGAAAAAAATCCAAACAGAACCGAAGTTGCTTTCCTAATTGGTTAACACAGAAAATAATGGATATAAAAAGGTCACCACGGAAGCTTCTGAGCTGCCCTGCCCGCGGGGGGAGGGACCTCACCTCCGCTCAGGGTGCCCAGAGCAGCTGAAATGACTGGACAGCGAGTTGATCTAGTTTAAAACAACTAAAAAAAACAAAACAAAACAAAAAAAAACCAAAAAGACCCCAACCAAACCCCAAAAAGGTGTGCTTTGAACCGTACGTGTGTTAGACAGGAAAACCGCAGCTTCTTTTTCAGTCGTGGGAAAAGCAGTTTTTAAATTAAAAAAAAAACAACAAATAATAATAATAAAAAAAAAAAACCCAAAACCAAAAATACCACTAGACTGTTCCTTTGTAAGCTGTGCACGTCTGAGAGCGGAGATGCTGGTCTGAGGCTGGGAGAGCTGGGAGGTCCTACCACGCCTACGGAGCAAGCCGAGCAGTGTGCGCGTCACCCTCCCCCGCGGGGCAGCGCCGGCACCCGCCCAAAACTCAACAACTGCCCTCCTTCTGCCTTCCGTTTTCATAGAGAAACTGCCTTAGGCTGACTCCATCACAAAAATAGGTTTGTATTTCTCTTTCTTAATAGTTTATATGTAGTTAATGGAATTGTATTTACAGCACTTTTTTTCTTTTTTTTTTTTTTCTTTTTTTTTTCAGAATTCACAATTTCCAAAAACCTTATAGCGCCTCTGTCAACAAAAAAAAAAAAGCACTTATAGAAAAAGGACGCACAAAAAAGTTTGTAGTCCTTGCCTTATTGCCGAAAATAGATAGAATTAGGTTAACGAAGACACCACAAATGAAAAGAAGGGCTAGAGAACCTGCTGCTCACCCGTGCCCCCCGCGCCCTGCAAGGCCACCCCGCGACTGTGCCCGGCTCTGCTCCCCACGCCACCCTCGGCGGCCGCAGAGCCCGCACCAGCGGCTGAGACTCCTGTCACCACCTCAGCATCCTTTAAGCAACGACGACTACGTAAAACAGAAGGGAGGAGGAGGGGAGGTGGGAAAGAAAAAAACGAAAGAAACCCCTTAATATAAACAGTTACACTATGGTTAGGCTCTTGCTAGATACACAAAGAATTAGGACTACGTGGCTACGAGACTATGTCAAAATGCTACGAAAAAATGTGGTTTGGAGAGGTTTAAAAAGAGGGGGGGGAACCCATCGAGAAAATAAAACGAACAAGAAATGGGTTTTATATACATGCTTTTAAAAGCTGTTGTTTTTATAGTACAGCAGATTCATGAGATGATGAGAGAGATTTTAAACAACCTAAGTCCGTCGAGTGCCACCTCCAGTTTGTCTGCGTTATCGGTGATGATGTAGTGCTCAAAGTCTGATGAGATCATCCACACGTGGGCCCCTTCAGAAACTTCGCCCCGTCTTGCCCGGACATCCAGAGAGACTCTGCAGGGAGGAGAAAGGAGACGCAGGACACGGAGGAGAGCAAGAGTTAATTTGGGTTAATTGGGATTTTGAACAACAACCCCCAAGTGTTTGTAACCGCTCTGGTCCACGCCGGGGGGAACCCGGAGCCGCCCGGCTGGGAGGTGTTCAATGTATTTACTGCTCTGACTTTCCAGCTCCGTCCCTGTGGAAAGCTGCCTGCCAGCTACGCCTGGGCTGCAGGCAGGCTGGGGTTGGCTGTCTGCTAGTTTGGTTTAGGAACAATAAAATGTGACTTGAAATATTGGAAGGACAAAAACTGTTCCTCAGGCATTTGTTATGCCAGGAATTCACACAGCTTTGGTAAAATGAGTTTTTTTCTAAAGGCTAAAGTACTTGAAAGGTAACAACTTTTACATGAAAACACTGCAGTGGTGATGATTTATTTTATAATGGAGGCTTCAGCTTCTAAAGCTCTGTTCCTGCCAGTGCTTAATGTTGAGATGGAAATAAATTAGGGGACCGGTTCCGCAGGCAGCCGCTCGCAGGGCTGGCCGTGGCGAGGAATGCACCCCGGCCCCCCATTTTTGTGAGTGACCTCCGCAAGCCATCCCCCGACTCAAGTG
>NW_008603929.1:0-3068 GCF_000691845.1 Merops nubicus | reverse complement strand
GTTCGGCCCCTGCCCGGGGCACCCGCAGCTCAGCCAAACTCATCCTCTGTGGCCACATCCTGCCCTGGGGAGCAGGGACGGGCGAGGGACCAGGCACCTCGGGATGTGCCACCACAACAAAAATTTCAAACTCAGCAGTCCTTGAGGAATTAATAATAAGGCTCATTTCCTCCTTTCGAAATTTAGTTTAATTAGTAATGAGCAACATTAAAAGCGCTTTCTGGTTTCCAGTCGTTAATGGTTTGAGTCTCCCTACTGGCTGGTAGAGGCTGGTGGCAGTGGGATGTGCTGTGGTAAGTGTGATCACCACACGTTACGGGGCTCCAAGGCTCTGCCCCGGCTCCCACCACCCAGCACCACCTCCTGCCTACACGGGCTGACGGCCCAGAGAACGTGGAGGGTGCTGACAAATTGATCTGGGAAAGCACACTGAGTTGTGCAAATAACAACTGGGATTAAAGCAAGAGTGCTTATGCTGCTTTTTTCCTTCCGATAAAAATACCACTTGCTGCAGTGAATCAATGGGTGGAGCAATTTCAGGTAATCTTCAAGGTATGGGGGTAGATGAAGAGTAAACAGTAAACCCCCATATTCACTAGTACTCTAAGTACAAATCCATTTTTATATAATTTAAAAGCTCCGAACATTTTCCACTGTTCCCAGCCCCTTGACTAACTGCAATTTTAATTTCATACGCTGATTTTGAACGTCAAACATGTGACATTGATCTCTGCAAAAGGCAGAGAAATAAAATCTGTCACATCCATTACACGTGTCTGCATGGACCAAGAGCTCTGGAGGTAAATCTGTGCCATTTAAGGGGGTAACTTCTGTTTTTCATTGACTTACTTTGCTAATCTACTCTATTCTCGGTACAAGAATATTTGTTTGCAAAGATGAATATGCCAAAGGCCAAAAAAATAATAAAAAAACCATTAAACATTTAATTAACTTGAGCTTAGTTCAAAGGGCAGGAAACTGGCAGCGATCCAAGGACGCATTACTCAGGTAATGTCTTTAATTTAATTTGCTTAGGTTTAATTTTTTTTTAATCTTGATAATAGCTCTATGGTTACTAGTTACAATGTTATCCTTTAGCTGTAATATTTGGTATAGCACTTAATTAAGAATGATGGCTTCTCCATAATAAAAGAAGTGGGGCTCGTCTGTTTTCACACCAGCGCATTGGTGGCAGATCTATAATCCCCATCGGGATGCTCTCAGCTGGCCCTTGGTCGTTTCCTCACAGGTTTTTGGCAATGCTGGCTTTTTTTTGTGCAGCTTTCTGGTTCTCCACATTACTGCACTAAGCGTCTGGAATACGAAAACGTGACTTTTGGGGGACTGAGCTCCCGATCTGTCTTCCAGTTTCCAACCCGTGAGATTGATTTGAATAACACAAATCACAGAAAGGAATGATTAAAGGCCAAGGAAAGACGAAATGGAGATAAAAAATTGTTCACTTAAAGTAAATATAGGGGAGATGGGAGTTTAGCACAAAGTACAAATGGTATATACTGTAATACCTCCAAGTGAGATGGCAACCAACCATGTGTAACGTTTCAATGGTATCCATTTGTAAAAGCCGTTGCAATCAAAGGTCCCTAAAATTGTACAATTGTTAAGTTCATCAGTGCTCTATACATGGGAACAGATGATTATTATTTTTGGCAAGAAATTATCAAAGGACTTGAAAGACTGTGTTGCCAGCATGAATAGGTATTGCCAAGAGCTGTTCTGGTCACCAGCGACTCGGTGTGTTCAATCTTACGGTTACCTTTCCAAGACCATAATCTTCTCATTCCCCCAGTTGCAAAAATAAGCTTTGAGCTTTCCCTTTCTATTTTTAATTCAAAGTTAGTAAATGGAGAGTGTTAAATAAAAAGGTATGTAAAAAAAGCTACGGGATCCTTTGCAGTTATCGGGGGAAATTAAGAGGCTGCCAATCTGCAAGTTAAATACAACATCGTTCTTTGGAGACGTGTTAGTGCAGACAAATCTGGACACACAAGCTTGGATCTCAGATCCTAGTACTTGAAAAGTCGGGATGTTGCTGAGGCCAAAGTGCTCATGTTTTCAAGAACAAACAGGTCTTTTTTCTTTAGGTGAAAAATGGAAATAAGAGGTGTTGTAAGTGGTGTGAGATGGCAGTTTAAATTGATGTAGCTCTTAGCAGAGCAATAATATTCCACGTTTGGTACTAGAATTGATCCGCAGGGATTGTCAGGTCCCTGGCGTGACCACGGGAGAGGCAGGACCAGGATGGGAATGGAGCACAAATGGAGGCAGCAGGTTTTGTTTTTTCTTTTTGGGCACTCGTTGTTTATGCAACAAAACCAACACAATTTGAGGAACTTTGTCTGCACCACGCTCCCACTCCCCTCACTCATCCAGTTTGGTCAGCGTGAAACTCTCCGTTCAGGTTGAGGGGTCCTGGGGGAGCCCTCTGTACTTGGCCACGCTTATCGTACAAGAGGAAGAAAAATCTCATCATTTTACTATAAAAAGGGAAACAATTTCAGCTGTGTTTTTTCTGTTTGGGAGACTGACAGCCGCCAAAGAGGTGCGACCACATTCATGCTAACACACACAGGTAAAACAGCGCCAGCCGAACACCAGCATGCAGCTCGGTTAAGCAAATCTCCGTGGCCCGTCATTAGTGAGACTGCAGACCCACGCCCCATTAACGAGGCACTTTTCCAATGGCTTGACAACAGAACGGAGGCGACTTACTTGTAACCTGCAGGTTTTAAGGGCTGTTGGCGACGCTGGAAGTGACCCAGGAGGTCAGCAAACGCCAGCGGCCGCCCCCCGTCCGTGGGGATGCTGCGGGTACAGGGATGGGTGGAGGAGGGCGGGACAGCCCCGTGGCCATCCCCTCACTGGGGTGGCTGTGGGCATCCCTGGCATCCCATCAGCCAAATTCATGAGCTGGTTTATGCTCGTTTAGGTGGAGCAGGGACTGGTGTGCTGCCTGCAAACAGGCACATTGGCCGGGACGGGTGGTCAGGCTGACATAAAGCCCGTGCAGAACCACCCAACGACAGAACAGTTTGGGTTGGAAGGGA
>NW_008603928.1:0-19171 GCF_000691845.1 Merops nubicus | reverse complement strand
CTAAAGGATTCTATGATTCTATAACTTTACTCCTGAGCCCAAAAATGACTGTTAGTTGACTGGCTGTGCTCCTTTCACCAGCATTCTGCTGCTTCTGTAAGGATGTTCAGGGAATCATACTATTCCCTTCCAGATTTATCACTCTGCCTCACATGCAGGCATTCCTACCCCTGGCCCACATGGTTGCAGAACCATTTAGCATATGGACAGGCTGCTCTGATGCCAGCCACCCCAGCCGAACCCATCCAAATTTTCTTCCCATTTTCCAGCTTATTGGCCACTCAGCCTGTTCTCTGTAATGCTAGGGTTTGAATCGAATTGTTCAAGAATTACTAGACACTGACCAAAATGAAAGCCTACCACCAAAAAAACAATTCATATATGCACCCATTTATACTGGAAGAGACTTTCAAAGGTTTCCTTCTAAGAATATTCTTTGCTGGGCTCAGATAACCCAACAAGACAAACTCTCCAAAACCCCAGCCAAAAGAGATTGTCAAATGTTTAAGCATTCAATCCCTTTGCTTTTCAAAAACCTGTCATTTTAACTTACCAATTAGAAGCCCACAGAAGAGAACAGAATCCTTTAGTAATGGATTTGCCATTGTACAACACACACGAGGACAACTACAACACGATGATATCCTGCTTAGACCATCTGCACTCAGAAGCACCTCTCTGGGTCAGCAAGCATCTCAAAACTGTGTCTGCAACAGTGAGCTCAGCAGCACACAGAATTAGGGGTGGAACAGGAGAATAACATTTTAATACGAATGAGGAAATAAAGTTTTGCTCTGCCTCCAGGAGGGCACTGATCCAGGACAGTTACCACCCTTCCAAATGCCACTAGGAGCATAAGTACTACTAACAATCAACTCCAGCGAACCATGGTAGATGGTTGCAAGTTGGTGCTACTGGAATTTATTACTGTAGTTCAACGATGACTAATCCAAGACTAATTCTTTGATTTAGATCAATATCAGAGCACAGCTGGGGGGAATAAAGCCAACAAACAAACCCAAAAACTGTTATATGTAAGTACTTCCAAGAATGCAAAAGCCAAATCAGCCTACACACATAAATATTGGTCTTTTGAGTTTTGGTTCCACTCCCATATTAGAACAATTCTTGAAGAAATGAGTCCCAGGATTGGGATACATTATGCCGCTGCCTCAGCAGCACATCATCATGACCCAAGTAACTACACCTGCAAATAACAAGTGGCATTCATGATGCTAACTCAAGCAAACAGGAGGAAAAGTCAGGTCATGAAGGTTCCTCCCCTGAACTTCCTTCTCATTTTGTATGAGCTAGTCAGCTCTCTCTTCTTATGGAATCTCAAGGTAGAAAGATTCTACTGCAATGGTAGTCTGAAGCAGAATAAAGTAACATTTTGTTTTGATTAGAGACAATGATCCATTTTTTTTCCTGAATAAAATGTTCAGAATCCCATTAATGTTAGTGATCTGATAGTTTGCTGAGCTTATATAAACAAACTCAAAAAGAAGATAAATCCCCTCACTTAAAACCTGATTAGCACCTTCAAAAATGAGACAACGGAGCCATCAAGAATAGGAAATATTATTACAGTCCCATTTCTGTACTTTCATGACACACATCTCACAGGTGAACATCCAGCACCCTAACTGAGCATAAACTACATGGTACCCTAAACCTCTAGCAATAAAGCAGTAAAAAAAAAGAAAAGTTTGGACTAGATCACCTTTAAAGATCCTTTCCAGTGCAAACCATTTTATGATTCTATGAATAAACAATCTGGCAGCATCTGCCTATGAGCACTGAAATTCCTTCAACGTAATCTACATACAGAGAAGATGATGTGCTCAAGACAGAGAGCTAATCATAGACGCATAAGCTACAATATAGAGCAAGTAATTAGGTCTTTGATGCCATCATGTTCTAATACGTATCTGAGATGTCCTTATTTCTTCAAGCAGAAGATGGCACGTGAACTCTTCACATTGCTACACCTGGTTTGACAGCAGCAACAAGAACCAGCCCCAATGCTCTCAGGCGCCTATTCCACCATGAATACTTGGTTCACTCTACTCCTCAGATCAATATTTTCACTACTCCATGAACAGAAATTAGTTGAAAGTACTGCTGCAATTACTTCAACTCCAAATACTTGGGCTGACAGTGATTAGATAATCCAAAGAGCAAATCAGGACCTGATGTGGTCAGAAAGAACAGTAATAGCTTTCATTTGCATAACACCTAAAACTTACAAAGGTCCCCCTTGTGAGATCTTCTGAGAAAGCCTAACTCAAAATTTAGTTCAAGTACCAAAAATTAGCATCAATTTCCTATGATGTCTCCTGAAAATTTCAGTTTCTAACAGCCCATTGAAAGTAATGTAAATAATGTAACTGTTTATGAAGGGGATCATCCAAAACCCAGACAGGTGATCCAACATGCATCTCCCAAGGTCACGTCAAAACAGTTCTATTTTTAGCTCTAAGGATCAGCTGATATAAATCACTCCCATAACTGAAGTAAAATAAGGAGTGACTTCAAAGGAATGATGCAATCCGAGTCTTTGGATTCCTGCTCTCAGCACTGTGCCTTAGGAACCAGGCAGGATTGCCCAGCCATCCCTACGCTCCTCCTGATGCTGGAAATACACTGTGAAGCACAGGAGCTGTTAAGCTCAGCTGGAACTGCTCAGCATCTGCCTGAGTAAAGTGGAAAAGTTTCTTTTGACCTTCCCAGGTTTCAGAGTTCAGCTGTGGTTTGGGAATACTCTCATGCAAAGAGGGAAACTGAAACCAAAGGCTTGTTGTCCTACATGATGACCCAAACCTGTGGTCCATCCTGAAAATGGGCATGGGGAGAGAGACCTGTCCATCTTACTGATCAGAACAGCAACAGAAATAAGAGCTAGATTTCTGAGTTCCTAAAATGTCATTCTTTCTACAGGAAGCACAAACTATTATACAAAAAAGATGCAAACATTTGACTTCAGAAACTAAAACTCGCATTCCAGTCCAAAGCAAGTTTACCCCACCTCTCAGTACATTGTTCAGCAACAGATCTAAAAAGGCATCTGGAAAGAGACAAATATTTAGAAATTGGAGGGCAGAGGCTATTTTTTATATCTTGGGGCAGGGGGATTAAAACTGGCTATTTTTTAAAACTAAGATATGTGGCTTCCACTGCACCATGGCAAAGTAAGCCTACTATACCTCAGGGCCAAACAAGCCCACTCCTTATTTGTTTGCTATTTATGAGCAACACAGAGGTCAGAGACAAGTAGCACAAACTCTAATCTGGAAAAATTTCTCCTTTGCAAACAGTGAACCTTCAGGGAAAACTGCCCTATTTTATTCCTGTGTTGTGTTTTTCCACTCTCTGACCTAAAACAAAGAATTCCAAAGAGCTGCTTTTACAGGGACACTGAACTTGCTGTCAAACCCAAACTCTGCTTTTTTTAAAATGAGTAGCTGAAAGCACTGAGGCAGCTTGGTATGATTACCAGAAAACCTGGGCTGCTGCGAGGAATTTGCCTTTTGTGACTGTGATAACCTCTAGAAACAGATATTCTAGTAAAGGCACAGCACAATAGCACCAGAAATTTATCACAGTATGTTCTGAGCATTTTTTTTTGTAGGGGAAAAAAATGCTGCCACTTTATCCAAGACTAGTAGATAGCTCACCCACTGAAGTACCTCAGTATTTCATATGGAAAATTATTTACGCATTTTTGCTGAACTTTGCCAGGGACTCTCCAGAGGACTGGAGATCCAGGTGCAAGGTCCCTTCCAACAGGGAACTGTTCACACAGATTAGCCAGCTAGTGCTAAGTGCCTGGATCTTAATTCCAGACATAAGGCATATTTAGGCATATTTAAAACCTTAATATGTCACTTCTGATTCAAAAGGTAGTAAAGCGCCCTGAAATGAGAATTCTTATCCGGAAGGAAATTTGTGAGGAGACTAGATCTAGAATTTTGCCTTGTATCTAATAAAATGAAATATTGCCAACAAAGGGTAGATTGCAGCTCATTCATTTAATGATAGTCACTCTGCAGACATGTCTGAAGCAGTAGATCTCCATCAGGTACCTGTTCTTCCATGAAAAACTGGAGGACTGCTTCCTAGTAAAGAGGTCGAGGTGACAGCAAGTATGGGGCTGTATGGCTCTAGTGTAGACCCCATACGTTTTCCATGACTTCATAAAATGGAGATACTTAATTCAAATGTATTTCTTCCCTAAGGTTATGACTTGTGTTTACTTTTCCAGCCCAGCTTTGTCCCTTGCCCACTTCATCCCCATACAGCCATCTGCGTTCAGCTCTATTTCATTCTGAAAAAAACCACAATGTAAGTATAAAACAATTACAAGTAGATGGATTTTGAGAAAGAATCACATAGCTGTAAACACATCTAGCTTGTGCTGAAATCTCTTTAGCATCCTTTAAAAACAGTGCACAGAAATGGAGACAGGTTCACTGGCTTTGTAAAATAAGCAGCAAAGATGTCCACACATTGTCTGTAAAGATACTGCTGCACTTGGCAACAAGACAATTTCACTTTCCCAGAATACCCATTTAACGCCAGTGTGTTATGAGTAAGCAATATTGCATTATTCATTGTGATCAGGTTATAATGACTACATAAATCAAAGTTGGTTTACATCAAGCTATCTTCTTTGGGGGACTAAAGAAAATAATCCAGATTTCTCTTTCCCCCAAGAAATACATTTGTGGAGAGATAAACCTCACTCCTCCTTCTCATTCAGTATACATCTTCAGAAACAATATTTTATACTAAGTCATTCACAGTTGCTAATAGGGAATGAAGCTGTAATCTTGCCTCTGTGCCTGTTCAGAATGCACAATACTGCTCAGTATTGCAAAGTTTTTTCAGCAAGGTACAAAACCAAGCTTTGGCACCAGTCAGAATTTGCTTATACAATCAGTGCACAAAAAAAGTGCTGGGCAGATCTTTATGAATCCATTCACCTTCTTTTACTCTTACATTTACTAACACAAGTCACAAGAGATGCCTACTGCTCTAAAATTTAAGCCATTATAACTAATCTTTCACCCTCAAAATCTTTCTTTCTATTCCTTCCTTCCCAACTGGAATTGCATCAACCAGAAGTGGGATTTTTGTTAATGGTTCGGGCTCAGAACTCAAAGCTGTTCCTCTAGCCTCAGTGTAAAACACCAAACAGCTGGATTTGAGCCTACAGATGCATTCCCACCTGGCACACTAGGCAGAAGACAACTTTTTTCTAAATCTGGGTTTGTTTTTTTTGTTTTTTTTTTTTAATTTTTGGTCCTTCATGATTACCTGGGATTCATTCCACAGACGAGATGTACTTATTGCCAAAACATCCTCAGCAACTAGAAGTCTGTGTGCTGGGATCTAGGGCACGCTGCCCAAGCCATGGCAGGGTGGTGAGGAGCATAATCTAAGTACAGAGGGTAAAATGGCTCACTCAGGATTACCTGACAATGTAGTAATGGAGCCTTCACCTCTACGCTATGTTTGGTGACAGCGGACGTTGACAGGGAAACACAAACAGCATTTTACTGGTTTTGCTTGTGACTGGTATGTATTAGTCACTGGTTCAGACAAAGGGGAAAAAATGCTCAACAAATGCTGCTGCTGGCACAGGTCATTGCTGGCAAATTTCGAGATGGACCAGGCTCATTAAAAGACAAGAAGGGATTTGCTGATAATGTTCTACAAGGCTGGAATACAAGGCTGGAATGTATTAATAAAATAAAAAAAAAAAAAAAAAAAAAAGGAGCTAATGAGAGCCCTTCACAGTGAATCACTGTAACCCTCAATGAAGTAGAAGCAATGTACCCCTTCAAATTGTTGATGTACTCGGCAGCTGGAAGTCTGGGGGTTCAGAGGCATCTCAGTTCATCCAGGTGACGAAGCACATTTCCAATGAAATCTCTGACGCACAATCTTTTGAGAGCTTTGGAAGGACACTATGGTTCAGTCCAGACAGGGCAGAGAAGCCACCAGACTTGGAGGGACACCTAAAACAACACTCTGGACCTCAAAGGGCAGGGAATGAGCTCTGGGAATGCAGGAGGACACCCAGGAGGCTGGCACCTGGAACAGAACAGCGACAGCTCCCAATGCCATCGAGGAGACAGGGCTGGGATTTAAGACTTGCTTAACCCACACAAGTATCATAAAGGTTCTGCAGTTGAGTCTTTTCTTTCCCTTCTCTACTCAGTGCCTGGTGCCTCGAATTTGCATTGGCAGGTGCTACTTACATGCAACTCACAGGAGACTTCTGGATAAACTAATGTGTAAATAAATGACACTGTGTAATACACTACACAGTGAATAGCAGGCGTGCTCTTTGATGTGACGGAGGGCAACACAGAACTTGGCTAGAAATTCAGGACATTGAACTTCCAGTATCTAAAGGGGGCCTACAAGAAGCTGAGGAGGGACGTTTTACAAGAGCTTCTAGTGACAGGACAAGGGGTAATGGTTTCAAAATGGAGTAGGGTAGATTTAGATTTGAAATCAGGAAGAAGCTCTTCACTATGATTGCAGTGAGACACTGGAACAGGTTTCCCAGGGAAGCTGTGGATGCTACATCACTGGATGTGTTCAAGACCAGGTTAGAGAGGGCTTTAAGTAACCTGGTCTAATGGAAGGTGTCCTTGCCACATGCAGGGGAACTGGAAATAGATGATTTTTATGGTCCCTTTCAACCCAAACCATCCTATGGCCTAAAAAACATTAAAAGCAAGATTTCAACTTCCAGTCTACTCTCCCTGAAAAAATTAGTTGGATGCAGTATCATTAGTAAGAGAGCATTACCTGAACTATCCTTCCACTTTCAGGGTCTTCTTCATGGACTTACTGCCTTCAAAGTACTGAGCTGATGGTTTGCTGGGTTTGCTTTTTTTTTTTTTTTTTGGTTTGGTTGGTTTGTTTTGTTTTGGTTTTTTTTTTGGTTTGGTTGGTTTGTTTTTTTAAATCATACAGAGAAAAGGTTTTAATCCTGGCTTGCAAAAGGCCATTAGAGGAGAGTGCCTCCAAGTGCCAAGAAGCGTTTACAGCAGAAACTCTCTCTTGCTAGTGTCAGTTTTAAAAAAAAAATCTGACTGGAGCTAAGTATCTGATTTGGTTCCTTGAACATCTGCTAAGCTTTATATACAGGCACAGTTAATTCTAGGCATGAAACTGGAGAGGTGAAAATCAGCCCAGGACTCCTAACTACTAAAGGAAGAAAAAAAACATAGTAAAGGCTTCGCTGCAGCCTGAAAACTGACTCTGCAGCCAGCTGATGCTGGCTGGGCTCTGCAGAATGCAGTTGGATGTACTGTCCTGCTGGGTCAGGCCATTTAGTGTGATCCAGCGAATTAACACAATTTGATACTGTGTTCGAATTAGGTTACTGCTGAATAACTTAAAATGACTGTGATGAATTATGGTTTGGAATTATTCTTTTTTTTTTGTCAGTAAATACCTAATTTCGTTACTTTAATTACATGGGTTATAGGGGGGAAATGGCATTGATACAGCTCATTAACAGTTCACAGAGCTCACTAATTAGTACATTAGATGCAAAGAGGCTGCAGAGCACACATGTGCTGGCACTTGGCAACAGCTGCTCATGGCTCTAACAAGAACATGGTCTCACCTGCTGACACCATGGCAGGGGATGCTCTCCTGAACTTGGCCATCAGAAGGCACACATGGGACTCACTCCATGTTGGGAGATGTGTTCTTCCTCACAAACTCTCAGGCTTTGATTCAGCCACAGCATACAATCGTTTGTATTTCAGAGCTGGACTTGTCATTTTAAGACTACATATAATGAGACTAAAGAAAAAAAAGAAAGCGCACATGAATTATGTCTTCCTAATTCTTCAGCAGTAAACTACCAGCACCCAAAGCCAGACATGGGAGAAGGGCTTCAGTTTCTCACTCTTCAGCGTATGAACAATTCAGCTGTACCTGTTGCCACTTGCCCACCTGTTAAATTTGGTAAATGATGCTTGTTATGTGCTGCTTGGAGAGCCAAGGATGACAAATGCCCTGCAAGCCCATCACTAACAGATGGGGATAGCTGCCCACTCCTGGCTTGCTGTCGTTCTTTGCCTTCCACCAATTAATTTAACCACAAGCCTCAGCGAGCATCACAGGTTTCCTGTAACAAATGCATTACTTCCCATCCCTACAGACACCTCAGGTAAGTACCAAGGTTACTCCATAGTTACTGTTTACAAGATAAACTTATCTTATTCCTTCCACATTTTTCTTTCAACTCTGACATCAAAACTGCATAGTCATAGGTCACTGCCCCAGGCACTCTGGAGTTTGGATCAGTTTTAAAATCCAAATGAGTCTGCATGAAAGAGCAAATAATGCTACCAAGTGAATGACTGCAAGCTGGACTTCACCAAAACACAGTGCTTTGTTACGAGTGAGAGAATTACAGCCCATTAAATCATACTAACAAGCACTTCAGCATTGCCTTACAGGGTTGCAGCAAATAACAGAAGTCATTTGCCTAGACTGCTAGATGGACTGCTACTCTTTCCAAAGCTGCTGCAGGGAGAAGTCCGTGGCAGTCAAAATGCTTTTGCCTTTTTAAGCACTTTGGTGCACTGTCTTCAGAGAGATAACCTGCAGCATATCCTGAATTACTGAAGGTGTGTGCACAAAAGGATCCAAGTCACAGCAGAGGGCCCATGGGCCTGTGATCCGTAGGTGGCCTCCATCATGGGTATAACCTGAGGATCCTGCACACAAGAGCTCTTTAGCTCTGCCAGAAATGTTAAAGTTACCAATGAGATGAAACATGTCACCAGTTTGTCCAGTATTTAAAAAAAAAAAAAAAAAAAAAAACACTCAGTCAGTTTTCTTGTAAAGGTACAACTGATGCTAGGAGGTTTTGTTTGTTTATTGCTTTTTTTTCCATCTTTTGTTTTGGTTTGGGGAGGATGGGGACAGACTAATACTGACAAAGAAATACTGATTAAAATGAGAATTCCAGAGCCAGTATTTCCCTTGTAGACTTCACCTTTCCACTGGCTCTGTAGTCCTTTGGCATTTGCTTAGGCTAGTCTACACATGAGTTCACATGGACAAACCCAACTCCTATTAATTTCCCATGTCCCAGCTCTGTAGTACTAAGAGTTCAGGAGTTCTTTCCCATTCAGGTGGACTGCATCCTCAAGGAAGTACGACTGCTGCATAAAAAATGCCTATGAAAGCTTAGCAGAACACCATCTTAATTTGCACTACTTCATTTAGCAGAGAATAGCCACTTGTGCTTTATCATAAGCACTGTGCCAAGAGTAGGGCACTCAGTAGTATGCCATTAACTCAGTGCAATCAGCTAACGTCCATCCTCACTGGTGTGGAGATATCAGTGAGAGCATTAAGAGGCGTTTTGCCTTTGCCAGCCACAGGGCATTGATAGTTCCCCAGATAAACATTACTTGGTAAGTAAAAGGAGAACTTAATCTCCTACATTAATGTTACTGGAGAGTAATACCACTGGTTTTACCATATTGAATATTTTGAACTGAAACATTTTCAGTAAAGGGGAAAAAACCTGCCACTATTCATTCCAATAGCTTGAACGTTCAGTGGTATTGCTGACTGCCCTTGGTGAAGTCAGACAGGATAGCAGGAACGGTCCATCAATTTCCATGGCACACCTAAAACTACACAAACATCAAATTAAGATGTCAGTCTCAGGTGCAGACTTTACATCGGCTACTTTCTTTCTAGTGTTTCCACAGCTACTGCAAACTGTTAATGTATCACTGATCTAATTTGGGCAATGCCCATATATACCACCAGGAGAAGTACCTTCACACCGTGCTATCAATTGATGCTGAAAAGGCATCACAATAATAAAAGACTAAATTTCACCTGCTTATAACCAGGTTTTCTTTTTGTTTCACTGCCTTTCCAGTCATTCTTGGCATACCCTTTTGTATGCAGAGCAGCGAGTTCATACACTGCTAGGAACCATACAGACCTTTGAGTAACAAGTAGTGAAAAGGCAGAACTGGGACCCACAGAATGGCAGAAGATGAGGGAAAGGTTTGAGATAAAAGGAGAAGAAAAAGGGTCTTCTGCTCAGGCTTGCATTAGAGTTGTTAAAATGAAAACACCATCTTTAGGAGAAGATAGCAAATGGGTAAGAACCCTCATTTACTACTTAACTCAGTTTATGAAAAAAGGCAAATATGGAATCTCATTGTTTTGCTTCACAAACTAAGCTAAAATGAAGAGCATGGAGAGTAATTCACCAGAAAACAGATGCTAGAAAGCACACAAAAAGCTGTTCCTGCTCCTAAAAAGGGATCAAACCAGGAGTTCCATATTCCAAATGATGTATAATCTCCCATCTTCTACCTCTCAGAGAAAAAGTGGAACAGTTCTTAGGCTTGTTTGGGAGGATTTTGCTGTGGGGGGTTGGAACCAAATTAGGCTTTCTTTTGTTTCTCTGCACACAACTCTAAAGATCCGATTTCCCTATTTTTAAGACATGTAAACCTCCAGATTTCCCAGCTCAGTTTAGAATTATAGCTTGGGCTATGAGTGATATCCAAAACAAATTCTGATGATACCCCAAAATGAAACTTGGATAGGAAAAGCAGTGTGATCAAAAGTAGGGGGTCATGGGAAAGATAACAGACTCTTCTCCATCCTGTTTTCACAAGGCAAAAAAATTAAGATACTTTCAGAAAAGAAACAAAATGTAATTCCACCAAGTGAGTTGCAAAACCTCCTTTTAACTCACCTGAATACAGAGCTAAGCACCCCTCATCCTGCAGCACACAGATCACACAAGATGAGCAGCTCCCAAAACGCAAGCACTGCTCATTTTTGTTCAACTCAACTTCTTTGCTTCAATCCCAGAAAAAGCCCCATCAAGGCAACTACTGACTTGGACTCAAATCCCATTAACGTTGTACCAGAGGAAATCCAAAGGGGACTTGCTCATGGGCTGGCAGGCCAAATGCCAGCAGCCAGATGGAGCTCCATATAGGTCTTGAATAACATTTAGAGGTATTCCTCCCTTTATCAGCTCAAGGGTAAAAGCTCAGGCTTTCTATGCAATGTCCTGGATGCTAGCCCTGCTGCCACTAACAAGTTCCAAGCAGTAAGAACTCTTAATACCTGTGAATATGTTCCAACATCTTATTTAATAGTTTTCTAAAAATATGAATGATCTTAATATCTTGCAGGTTGAAGTTGCTACATAAGAAATCTGTTGTCTCAATGCTGCCAGACTGAAAGGAAGTATAGGTGAACACAAGGGTTTTATTAATAAAGCTGCTTCAAATGTAAATCTAGGCACCAACTTCTCCTTCTCCTCTGCCCTCCTCTTCCTCTCCCCCCAGCCTTACATCATTCTTGTTTTGAGTTTTCACAGCTCATACTCTAAAATCCCCATATTAACTTTCTGGCACGCTTACTCAAGCACCAATCTCTTTAACCATATGGTTCTAGTCCTGCAGATTGTATCTCCCCCATTTTACCTCTCCTCCCACAGAGTTTCACAGAAACAGTGCTATGCAAAACTTGTAAAAGTACATGTCAGTTTAAATGTTCAACACCAATCTTCTCAATGAAGTTTCCACAGAAGTCAGTTTAATTAAAATCAAGAACAGAAGACCCTAAATGCTTCATCTCTTTTCAGCTTTTGGACAATCAAAAATTCTAACTGAAGTTTAAAAAAAAAAAAAAGTTGAAGTGGACAAGTCCAAAACTTTAAACAAAAATCTTCCCATACTTCTAAGCATGAATCAGAAGTTTTCCATCTAGTCCTAAAGCAAGTGTATGCAGAAGTGTTAACGCTGTCCCTCCTGAGGAACAGTCTATAGCACAAAATTGATTTATTTTCCCACTTAAATCTAGCATATGGCCACAGTCCAACACCTAAGTTCTCACACAATGCTCAAATACACAAGAGATGAGCAGTTTCCTAACTTTAGGTGAACATTTAATATTGCCAGTAAAGCATTAATCAAAGTGAGAAGGAGGCAGTCCAGAAACCTAAGAATGACTTTTACTTTGAGTTTTTAAATTAATCCAGGAGTATTTGAGTACTGCTCACATTACTTCACTTAAGCAAGCCTCTCCTAGAAACAAGGAGCTATAAAGTTGTGAAGTCAGCTACCTCCTCTGTCACGAACTCAAGATTAAACTACCACAAATTCCTGCCATAGGCCTGGCCAGGAGAGCCCTAGTTCTGCATTGGAGGACACCACATTCTTTCACACTGATGCAATTAAGAGGTTTTGGGCGAGTCAGATCCATCAAGGAAAGAAAATTGACACGCACATATCTAGTTTCTGTCCTCAGTGAGGTTAATACTAAAGATGGAGCAAGTCTACTGTTGTGGTTCCAGCAGTCACATATTTCAGAAGAGAACCAGTTACTGCTACCTATGAATTTTACTTCTCTAATTTCATTGTGATCGTGACTTTACTGAATTTGGTTAAGCTGGTTTAGATCACTGCTAAACAGTGTTCAGAACAACAGCACCCTCGTGGAGTTCTTCTACTATATGTTAAGGCAATCCTTGCACTACTGAGATTGATGGCATCAATGCAGTTGCTTTCAGAAGCACTTCTGATTTTTATCTCCTTCCTTCCACTCCACAAAGTCAGACCCTACCCAGCATTTCCAGTACATTCACAAGCCTCACGTTTCCAGTATGTTCAGCACTTGCATAAGGTCACCTTTGTAATGAGAAGTCACTCAATCATGCCCAAGATGATTTTGAGAGATGCAAAAAAATCAAATTCTGCTGCCCTATCAGTGTGGGTAAGGACACCAAGGAGGAACTGCTCTGACCCACACCATGCCTGCACAGCCAGGGAAGTGGTCTGCAAAAGGAGCTGCTGGAAGGAAGAGGTCTGGGCTGAGTTTAGCTAGTCTTTAGCTCTTCAAATAACCTTGTTGCTAGACATACGGGCAGAAGTTTCTCTATATTTAACAAAGGTGGTGAGAGACATAATTTAAAACTCCATTCTACACATTCGATCCCAGAAGATCAGGCCCCATTAGAGGATAACAATGGAAACACCCCAGGCAGGACTGCAGGAACTTGACAGGTGCTGGACAACCTGGTGCTTGCCATGAGTGAAACCTTGGTAGACAACGGCTGATCTCTGTGTCCTTAGGGAACTCCCATGGACAAATACAAGTGATATCAGAATTGCACTTTGGGGGCTTCAGCTGCTAAATCCCTGCTAGACCTCACATTGGGTGCTCAGATCTTTTTCTTGGATCCAGCCCAAATTTCCATGGAGGACCCACAGATGAGGCTGATCATTCCTTGCATAACAAGGAGGTGCCTCCAACAGATGGGGTTACAGGCAACCCCAAGAGCAGGCTGTGCAGACTGCAGATTTAATTAGAAGTGTTGTTAAGCAGATACAACTACAAGAACAGTTCTGTACCTCACCTCCTAAGTGCAAAGTGGAAGATACCTCAGGAGACAGGATTCTGCAAAAATCTGTTAGCAGCGTTTCCTTTGCCAGACAGAGGTACAAGAAACAGATTGCTACGTAAAAAAAATTCCACTTTACCCTTCTCTTCCTCTCTGTGAG
Organism: Merops nubicus; assembly: GCF_000691845.1. Lineage (NCBI taxonomy): Eukaryota > Metazoa > Chordata > Aves > Coraciiformes > Meropidae > Merops > Merops nubicus. The sequence continues at coordinate 5,576 of NW_008603928.1, read as the reverse complement.
CTTTATTCTCTGACAAACAGCTACAGAAGTCTCTACAGAGACCTGTATTTTTAGGAGCAGACACTTAGCTGTTAGCACAGCTCCATTAAAGTCAATGGATTCTCCCAAATTAGTGTTTTCAATAGCCTGTAATAATTGGATAGTAATACAAACTTGCCGAGCAGACTCCCAGACCTCCATATGCAGGAAACACTTTCATAAAACCATGGCAATAATAAAACATATCAGGCTGCCTGTTAATAATGTCCAATTTTGAGCGTTCCACATTACTTTTAGTGTTCAGATTGTTTTTCTGGGATGTAAACATCCAGTGTCTCTAGTTAGCAACAGTATATGTTTTGAAAGACAAATACTGTGTATAACTTTTCTAGCAAGCATCAGATCACCAGGACTATTTGTTTTAAGTACTTCTGTCATGCCAAAGCAGTAAGCTATGGATTTTATTAGTTCAGCAGTGTAAGCTGTCCTACACTTTTCTAACTTTAATAACCCTGCCTTTCATAAAGACAAAAACTTCATGCTCTTCTAGAATACGCATCATCCTAATTTTCATATGCATTATTTCAGCATTTCCTATTCTGCTTTTAGATACATATGATCTCTAGGGTTTTCTTGACTTCTTTGTGAAAACATGCCTTTAAACTAGGGAAGGCTACTTCTGTGGCTGTGAGAGCTGAAGCTGCTTTACAGCTCAAATCCTTCCATCTTCACCAGGAAACTAAGAGACAGAGAACCTGAAGTACCATGTTGCACATAACCAGGGAACAGAAAGAGCAGAAAGCATCACAGCTGCTACACTTCTTTTGCTTTATAATGAATGAAATAAATATGCAAACAAATGTACGTTCAACTGTCTAACTAGAATTCATTTCTTAATTCAGCCTGGATTTACATTAGATTATGGCATAGACTTCTTATACCACAAGTCTTCCAGAATAAAGACATTTTAAGAGTTTTATTAGCAAGACAGATAAAGATTGCTTCAGCATTGGGAAGTCTGTGACAAGAGGGAAGTACACATGAAAGCATACACAACTGTAGATGGCTCCACATCTATTTTTAAGCCTTACAAATTCAAAAGATGCTGTCCATCCTTGCTGTTGGATTTTTCCTGGAAGATTGTTCAGTAACACCATCTTCTGACATTCTGTACACAGAGCTGTCATCCACCTTGTACTACAGGAGGTCACAGTACACAGAATGAAGCTCACACTCTGGTACATCTGTTATATTAATGAGTTGTTATTAAAGTGATGCTACCTGAGAAATGGGGATACAGTGGAAATACTTGCAGACAAGACAGATACAGCAGAAAAAAATCTCAGAGAAACAGTACAGCCATATTTGTATCATCATCATGTGTGCTCAGAAAGTTATTCTACCATTCCTGGAAAGCACAGCCAAACCCTCTATTGGGAAGACACAGAGTTTCCGAGCAAGCCAGAGAGAATGTTTTTGGAAGTCAACATTTTCTAGTCAATCAAGTACTGTGTAGAACCAAACCAGACTCTAGAAGGCTTTGCATAGCTGTGAGTATGTACAACTCTTTGACAGAGACATCTCCGCTCATCACCAGCACATCTCAGCTGGTTCTTTGAGGCTCTTCTGTTTGATCAGCACTATTTTGCTTTTAGCTGCAGACAGCTCAAGGCAGTTGCTGTTCATCCAGGGAGATTGTTTGCCTCTGACACTAACAGTACTTCATCACTTAATGCAATAAGACACTCCAAGTGTGTTATGGGCATACCAGAAACTAGGGGCTGACAACTAACCCCCTGGCATCTTGCTCCAGAAGTCTCCCATAGATCAAGAGGGAAGGACAAGCCAGATGACTGCAAACTCCACAAGGTCTTCTGATGGGAACATTATCTTCAAAGCCTTACATGCATTAGGGCAGCCAGCACCCTCCCAGTGCTATAATCACCAGCACTCCCAGCACTGCTGCCTGTACCCTGAAGAACTGGCTCCAGGAACATCACCTGCCTTCACTTGGAGCCTCCAGCACTTACTTCTGCCTACACCTTGACAATAGCAGTAGCAAATACCCTTAGAGCAGCTTCTGTGCTCCAGAGTCCTTGCTCAAATTGAAACGTGGCTTCCAGCAAACCTGAGTTTACCCTTCCTTGTATCTACAGCTAAACTAAGCTTTAACAATGGGGAGTTCAATAAAAGTGTTAGACTGCAACCAACACGCACTGCTGGGAGCTCTCACCACATGAGGAGAGGTGGGCTGCCTGTGCCTTGAAGACTATCAAGCACCCCTCTCCTTTTAAAGCTGTTGAAGCTCTACACTGTAATAAAGGCTCTCTATTTCAAAGATTTTTTTTTTATTGTTATTTGAACACTAGTTGAGCCAGTCCAATCTAAATAAAAGCTCGGGCATCTTCCCAAGCAGCTCACATCCATGCATCCTTAAAATGAAAACACACAAGAACTGGCCTTTTCATTAAGGAAACATCTCCATAACATATTCCCCCTCTGAAAGGTTACATCTCTATCACAGAACAAGACACCATTGAAAACCATTAGCACAAGAAAAGCCTTTCTAGGTACAGAAGCTGTAAAATGCTCCCATGTTTTGTATGTAAATACAAAGCAATTAATCAGATGAAAGGTGATCAAAAACAAAAGTACTCAGTGAAACAGAGTATCTTCTTTCCCAAAACACAGGTCCAGTGGTTACTAGTGGTCACTGATGGAAGCACTACTCACAGAACAAAGCTGATGTTTTGATGTTTTTTTGTTTTAAGGAACTCTGGCAGGTTGTGCTTTCACACAGTCAGCAGTTTTCTAGCACACAGCCTCCTCTGTGTCACTGCTAATGGCATAACACAAGGAGACCATTGGCTGAGGGAATTATTTTTCTCCCTATAAGGATGGAAAGAATCGGGAAGAACGTGCTTTCTCCTGAATATATTTGGCTCTGCAGAAGATACATGTGATACAAATGTTGCTATGGAAACTATTCTATTAAATAATATGAAATTAAATTTACATATTTAAAGTGTGCAAAACCAGTCCAGGTACAAAACTAATTAGCCTAAATTCAATCTTGCAATTACAAAGTAGGGCCTATCAGAATTGTTATCAGAACTGAGGTTTGGTTTTGAGCAAGCTGCTTCTCTACACCCCTTCCTTTCCAGAGGTAGCACCTGCACCCCAGCTATTCAGAAAAGTAATTTCTTGAATTAATTTGTAGATACAAGCTCTGCTTATAGTTCCCTTGGTGATGGAACTACCACAGCATTAGAGACAAACCCAGGAGCTGAATTCAGCCTGAAAAGACAATGCACCGACTACAGCTGTGCGGCCATAATATTGGAATGTATCTTAATAACTCCCACTTACACCATCCCACACACAGAGTACTGAAATCCTTCTCAATTAAACACAAGTCCTAAAAAGGGCTAGAGTAGGCTTGTCCTTTCTAATGTTTTCACAGGATGGGAAAGTTCTTTGAAAGTTAGTATTTTAAGTTCTAAAGTAGTTTTTCACTTTCCATCTCCAGCTCCTGGGTGTCCAACAGCCTTCCCCAACACAGCTCCCAGAAAACAAGCTCCTTGTGTAGTTCCTTCCCCTCTGAAGAAGCCAAGCTCCCATTAGTCATGGAGTAAGCCTGAAATCAAGCTCCTGCTGAAGCCAGGCAGCAGCCCTGGGTGCTCAGCCAACTTTAGTACCAGCCCTGCACATGCACACCTGCAATGAGGAAAATGCACGAAGGAGAAAGGGCATGTTTTAGCTAGAGCTGCACACTGAGAAGCAGGTGCTGACAGTTACACTGCTGCTGTAAGCAACACAAGCTTGCCCTGCATTTAAAGAAGTCAGGTTAATCATAATTACCCACTTCTACTTAGGTGGTGTAAATCAGGGCACCAGGCTTTTAAGCAGCTTACAGGAAATGAAAGTTACAGGAAGAAATCTGCAGCCATGTTTCAACCATCAGTTCTTAAGCAGTGGGCCAATCCTCTAAACTGCAAACTACAAGGAGAGAAAAGCATTACTGCTGATGAAGCTCCTTGTTTCCAAACAAATGGGGCAGCAAGACTTGAACAGGTCACCTCTCCCGCAGAGCACAGGCCTCCACCACCATCTCTAAAGCAGCGACAGCCAGCTCACAGCAGCTACCACCTTCCCTCCCCAGGTCCTCCACGGCACTGGGAAGCTGTCGGGAGAGCACACCCAGCGCCAAGGGCAGCTCAGGACAACAAAACTGGGGCTCTTCATTTTAACAAATCTATTGCCATTGGAACTCTCTGAGACTTTGCTTGGACTTCTTCACAAAAGCAATCTCCATCACCCCTTTCACAGCTTCCAGCCAGTGGTAATGATACAAACCTTTGGATTTAGAAAGAATGAGATCAAATAAAGAAACTGTCTTTTCAAAGAAAACATTTAACATCTGTTCCATTTTCATGGACCCCGTGTCATTCTCTCTCCTCCTTCTGTTTTTGCATTCAGGTGTCGAAGGCACTTCTACTGGGAGGGCACTGAATGCTTCCTCAACACCACCACCTTTAAAAGAGTTTTGGAAAGCCTTAATAAAGGAAAGGCACAGGCATTAACAGAATTTACACCTATCCTGGAGTTAGATGTGCATTATTCACATGCCCACTGGGTTTCACTGTTACAGTATGTAAGGACGTGTCAAAGTTTAATTCATTTATGCTGGAACAAACTGAATACCCTGTATCTTCAGTAATGAAAGGATAATACAATACACTAATTCTGCCAAATTTACTACAAGTTCTCTCATAATGACATTATCTCCATCTGTCACAAAATTATGCTGTTCTTAAAGAACAAACTGCCTGCAAGACCAGTTACAAGAGAAACAGCCTGCTACAATACTTTAAAATTATTTCCAGTTTCCAAACAAGCCAGGGAAATACAAGCTACCAAAAACTGTAGAGAAGCCACTGAACATGGGTACAGCAAGAGAACGAAACTGTAACCATAATAAACCAGCAAATGCTTTCAGATGACTGCAAACACAGCCCCGAAACAAATCTTAACGCAAAACTCCCACTACACACAATTCAGAACTGCCAACCCATCAGTTCTTTTCCCGTCCCGAGAGGCAGATACAGCAATTAAAGCATTTTATATACACGAAGCCTCCACCCTAAGCCCTTCTGGCTCCCTAAGGGGGACAGGAGATGTGGAGCACTCAAGTGCCACTGCTGGAGCGGCTCTGGCCGCTTGCTCAGGGGAGCAGGCAGCAGCAGCCGGGGACCTGCAGGAGCAGCCCACGCTTCACAAGGGCTAGGCAGGTTTGCAACCACTGCTGCTTATCTAGCACCTACAACTAAAACTAGGAATACGTCATGGTAGTAAAAGAACAGCCTTAAAATAAGTTTAAAATTCAAGGCGCTAAAAGGGGCTTTGGGGATTTTCATTTTGTGCAACTCAAATGAACTTAAAAGCCCTAAAGATAGCACAAGATCTTCACCTGTCCCACGCAAACCCTCAACGCTCCGATCTGCAGCAGCGCGCTCCCGGGAACCCCTCCCAGGACCTCGGCAGGTACCGACGGCTCGCAGCCCTTGCCCAAAGTTCCCTCAGGCCCGAGGGCACGG
>NW_008603927.1:702-1139 GCF_000691845.1 Merops nubicus | reverse complement strand
GTCCCTGTGTCCCCCCAGCACGAGCTGTACATCCGGGCCTTCCAGAAGCTCAGCGACTTCCCGCCCGTGAGTGACAGCACCCCAACCTGGCACCCTGATTGTCACCCCGAGCTGTCACCCCGACATGTCACCCCAACCTGGCACCCCAACCTGGCACCCCAACCTGGCACCCTGACTGGCACCCCAAACTGTTACCCCAACCTGCCACCCCAACATGTCACCCTGACTGTCACCCTGACTGTCACCCCAAACTGTCACCCCAAACTATCACCCCAACCTGGCACCCCAAACTGTCAGCCCAAACTGTCACCCCAACCTTGCACCCCAAACTGGAACCCCGACATGTCACCCCAACCTGTCACCCTGCCTGTCACCCTGAGTTGTCACCCCGAGCTGTCACCCCAAACTGTCACCCCAACCTTGCACCCCAACCTGTC
>NW_008603927.1:0-579 GCF_000691845.1 Merops nubicus | reverse complement strand
GGCCCCCCGACCTGTCACCCCGAACTGTCACCCCAACCTGGCACCCCAGTGTGCCACCCTGACCTGTCACCCCAACATGGCACCCCGACATGGCACCCCAACCTGGCACCCTTAGCTGTCACCCCAACCTGGCACCCTGACATGTCACCCCAAACTGTCACCCCAACCTGGCACCCCAGTGTGCTCCTGCCTGTCACCCTGAGCTGTCACCCTGCCTGTCACCCCTGCCTGTCACCCTGACCTGTCACCCCACTTGTCACTCCCACCTGTCACCCCAACGTGTCACCCTGAGCTGTCACCAGAACGTGTCACCCTGCCTGTCACCCTGAGCTGTCACCCCAACCTGGCACCCCAACGTGTCACTCTAAGCTATCACCAGAATGTGTCACCCCAGTGTGTCACCTCGACCTGTCACCTCATTGTGTCACCGTGACCTGACACTCTGCCTGTCACCCCAACACATCACCCTAACCTGTCACCCCAACGTGTCACCCTGACGTGTCACTGTGACACGGCACCCGTGTCTTCACCCTGACCCCGTGTGACCCATGTCCCTGTGTCCCCCCTGTCCCCCCTGTC
>NW_008603926.1:269-4303 GCF_000691845.1 Merops nubicus | reverse complement strand
AGGCTGCTGGTGGCCACCTTGGCTACCCAGGCCCAGGCTGGCTCACACAGAGATGCTCTGGAGTCCAGCAGGAACACGCATCCATCAGTCCAGGGACATTCTCTTGCTGCATTCGTGAGCTGAATGAGCCCAGAGGCAGGACCCAGCTCAGGCCAGGGTGGGGGCAGGAAGGTTCTCCCACCCTCTGGGCTCTATTTCCACCTCAGCTTCCCCAGGTCTTCACCTCAGGATCCTTCTGGACCAAGAGGAACACGGGGAGAGGCTCTGGAGCCTCCCACTCCCCAAATTATGACCCTTTTAGGTTGTGTCCATCTCTGGAGATGTGGCATCTCTATTTTTCCTTCCACCAGGAACAAATCCAGGCTCACCTGCAAGCCCTGAGGGGAGACAGAGACAAACTCCTGGAGCTCCGAGAGGCTGAGCTGGGGAGGAGTTTGGAGCAGCTGGTAAAGGGTCCTGTGAGGAGGGGTGGGGGTGCTCTGCAGGTGCCTCTTTGGCTTCCAGCAAGAGGAACGTGGAGCTCAGGGAGATTTTAGGTGTGGAAACAGCCTGGCCTGCTGGTGGACTCCTTTTGGAGGGCCCCAACCCAAGGCTGCTCCAATTTTCACTGCAAAAAAGAGCAGGCAGAGCCTGGAGCCCTTCCAGGGACTCAGCTGCTGGGTGCAAAGGAGAAAACTCTCTCAATAGCTCCAAAAAGGAGCCAAAATCCTTGGACTCTGCTTCCTTCTAGGAGTCACTGGTGGAGGTGGGACTTGGCTGCGTCCTTCTCCACCCTCTCCTCCCTTCTCCCGGCAGGAGAGGGCTGAAGCTGAGGGGCAGAGGCTGCTCTCCATGTTCAGAGGGCTGCGTGGCTTCCTGGAGGGCCACGTCCATCTCCTGCTGGCCCAGCTGAGGGACCTGCAGAGGGACCTGGAGCAAAGGCAGGAGGAGAACGTCACCAGCCTGACCCAGGAGATCTCCCGGCTCGACACCTTGATCCAGGAGATGGAGGAAAAGTGTCAGCGACCAGCCAGGGAGTTCCTGAAGGTGGGGGGGAAGGGAAGGGGGCCAGCTCAGCACCCCCTGGGCCTGGGCGACCTTCCCCCCCACAGTGCAGCAGAACCCAGGCTCTGATCTCCTCCAAAGCCACAGCCACACGGCTGAGGTCTCAGCTGCCAAGATCTCACTGAGTTTCTTCTTCCCTTTCTTCCTTCCAGGACATCAGAGGCACCTTGGGCAGGTATGGGGCTTCCTGAGCTTCTCCTTCCATCCCATGCTGGGGGGGGAGGTGGGACCTGACGTTTGATGGGACAGGTAGAGGGAAATCTTCACCAAACCTTACCCACAAGTCCAATATTTGGCTTTGTGGGCAGAGCAGAGGAGCCTCCACCCATCACTGGGTGTGCAGAGGGTTGATTCGAGCTGTAGGCACCCACCAGAGATTTCTGGGTCCCTCTCTGAGAAGATGCAGCTTCATCTCTTCCTTCCCTCCTCCTCCTCCTCCAGGTTGGAAAAGGGAAATTTCCAGCAGCCCCCGTTGTTTCTGCCAGAGCTGGAGAAGAAAATCAGCCACTTTAGGGAGAAAAATACAACTCTAGAGGAGATTCTGAGGAGCTTCCAAGGTAATGAGCAGGGGTGGGGAGCTGGAGCAGAGCCTCAGCTGAGCAGAAATTGTGTTTATTTGGAGTATAAATGATATTTTATCATATTTTATGATGCACGTGAGCTCAGGGGGGCAGAATAACCACTTCTCATGCTCACCTTGATACCTCAGGCTTGGTCTGGGAGGTCTCTTCCAACCACAACACCTCTGTGAGCTCTAGAATTCATGTCCTGTCAATGAATTCCTCTTTTCTCCCCTCTTTAGACACCCTGGTGTTCGAGCTGCCTGAAAAGAGTAAGTCCATGTCCCCGGAGGTTGGGAAGAGGGAAGGGCCAAGGGAAGGCTGAGCCCACCATGGCTTGGAAGGTCATCTGGGAAACCTCCTGAGCAGCACCATGAAGGGGAGGAGGGGCCAAAACCCCCGTAAGGAGCCAGGGAATCCTCACCACGACGTGTGGGTGGATTCGTTTCTTTCAACGGGGCTGCTCAGAGGGTAGAAGTCTCCTCCTCATCTCCCTCAAGGCTCGTTCTCTTGGGAATCTTCTCCTGATGCTCACCTGGCTCCAACATCTGCCCCCGTGGCACTGGCTGAGCACCCCGAGGGGGGTGGGTCGTGCTGCAGGAGCTCCCCCCCTGGGCTGGGGCAGTGGGGCAGGACCTGGGGGCCAGGGGAAAGGTTTCTTCTGACCCTCTGCTCTCCCCCCTGCAGTGAAGGTGACCCTGGACCCCTCCACAGCTCACCCCCAGCTCGTCGTGTCGGGGGACGGGAGGAGCGTGAGGTGGGAGGACCCCTTGGAGGACCCACCCCCCGAGGGCTCCTTGGGCACCGACCCCTGCGTGCTGGGCAGCGAGGGCATCGCCTCGGGGAGCTGCTGCTGGGAGGTGGAGGTGGCCCCCAAAGGCTCCTGGGCCCTGGGGGTGGCCAGGGAGTCCCTGAAGAGGAGGGAGGAGGGGGCTGAGAGCCCTGAGCTGGAGCTCTGGTCCATGGGGCTCTGCGAGGGGCAGTTTTGGGCTCTCACCTCCCTGGAGCGGGTCCCTCTCTACCAGATCCAGGTCCCCAGCAGGGTCCGAGTCTCCCTGGACTACGAGAAGGGTCAGGTGGCTTTTTTTGATGCCGACAGGAGAGCTCTGATCTTCACCTTCCCAGCAGCCTCCTTTAAAGGGGAGCGTGTCCTGCCCTGGTTCCTGGTGTGGGGCGAGGGCTCCCAGATCACCCTCTGTCCCTGAAGTTCTCCCTTTTTGCCCCAAACACAAGTTTTATCTCCCAAACGTCCCTATCTCCACCACCCCAGAGGACTTTCGGTCTACTCCATTCCCAGGTGGCCTCTCTGGCTCCTCTCCCCATCCTCAGTGATCCCAAAGGGTTGAACATCTCCGTGGGTCAACGTCCCTGTGGGTCATCTCCACGTGGAGCAATGATGGAGCCACCTCATCCCCAGGGTGCCTCCCACCACCCCAGCCCCGTGGGTTTTGGATGAAGTAAAGAGGATCCACCCTCTGCCACCTTCTTCTCTGCCTGGTTATTTGTCCCTCCTGGATCTCAGGCTCGAGGCTGGGGGGAACTGGAGGTTCTGTTGACCAAACCCCATCCCTGGCGTTTGCAGGTGGCCGTGTTTGCCCCCAGAAAGGTCCCACAAGCCCCATGCAGGTGACCCAGGGCCAGACCTGGCAGCCACGTGCCACGTTGGCCTCCAACCAGAGGGGAAGACACGGAGGAGAAAAATCACATATTTATTATTCATGATCTACAGCAAGGAGGTTTCCAGAGTCAGCTGGAGGAGGAGGAGAGGAACCAGTTGAGGCTGAGGGGCAGCTTTGCCGTGTGGGAACTTTCCATGTTGGTGAGACCCCCCCTTGCAGCCCCAAGGAATGGGATTTAACTCATGTGACACCAAAAAGCCACCGAGCAGATGTCTCCATCTCTCCTGGCCACCCCAGGGGCCTTCACGAGGGAGAACTGCACCCCTGGAGAGGCTGGGGGCAAATAAACCCCCTAAAGTTTGGACCCCTCGGGTTGGAGGTGACCAGCTCAGAGGGTGATATCTACATTTAATCTGGCAAACTGATGGTTGGGCTTGATCTTGGAGGTCTCTTCCAAGCGAAAGGATTCTAGGATTCCATGATTCCATGAAAATTGGTGTTTCCATCAGTGTCACTCCAAATTTTGCCCCTTTTCCCACCTCCACGCCCCCAGGTCCCCCCTTTTCTCTCTGCCTCATTTTCCCCATCTCCATCCCTCGCCCCTGCACGTCGATCCCCCACTTTTGGGGGAAAGAAGGAAACCCCAAAACCCAAGTCCCCCTTCCTCCTTCCCCTCGTGGTCCCGGGGGTACCCCGCTGGCTCCTGGGGGACCTCCAAAGCCGGGGAGGTGCCACCACCCTCCCCACGCCTCAGGGGCGCAGCCGGAGCTGGGACTTGGCGCCCACCACCCAGAGCCAGGGCCGGACCCTC
>NW_008603926.1:0-204 GCF_000691845.1 Merops nubicus | reverse complement strand
GTGCCCGCACGCACACACACCCGGGCCCGTCCCCCCTCCCCGCCGAAGGAGGCGCGGGAGAAGGCGAAGATCAACCCCCCCTCCTCGGCGTCGAAGAAAGCCACCGACCCCCCGGGGTAGTCCAGGTGGACGCCCACCCTCCGGGGCACCCAGCGGAGGGGCAGCAGGGTCACCTTGTGGGGGGTGAGCGCCCGGATTTGCCCT
>NW_008603925.1:3773-4385 GCF_000691845.1 Merops nubicus | reverse complement strand
GCCAGCTCCTCCCTTCCCCGCCAGCAGCCAATTGCTCCTTTAATTGCATCGGTTCACATACTCTGCTTCAGCCTTTTTATAGTTTCTCTGAGCGCACGGGGAGTATGAGCTCATGCTCTGAACTTTAATTGTGTGGTTACCTCTGAAATGAGCCCAAGGACTTCCTTTGGCTTGTGTACCTTCCAACAGGCACCAAAGCTGGATGAGGAGGCTGTGAGTGGGGAGGAAGGCAGTGTGGCTGACCAGGTCCCACTCCAGCAGGTAGGATCCCTCTGTGGCACTGGCCCTGGTGAGCAGGAGGGGAAGGATGCAAAGCTGAGCCCAGAGGGACCCCACCAGCCCTGCGCCGTGGAATGCCTGAGGGGCCCTGGGGTGCTCTGACAGCTGTGCTCAACTGGGCACCCTGGGAAAGCACCCAGCGTGGAGCACCCCAAAGCAGCACCCCGTGCCCTTGTGCCACCCTGAGACAGCAAGGCTTGGAGGTGGGAGTTGAGGTGCTGGGGATTGAGCCTGCCCAGCTCAAGACAGAGCTCCCAGGGGCCTCCAGGGTGCCCCTGACCCCATGAGCTCAGCTGCCTCTTTTGCCCCCGGTCTCCATGTCCTGTTTGTCCC
>NW_008603925.1:2912-3113 GCF_000691845.1 Merops nubicus | reverse complement strand
GGCAGGACCCGCAGCTCCCCCACACCTGGATGCTGAGCAGCATTTCACCAGGCTCTGAGTGGAGACCCCACGGGTCTGGGGACAACCGTGTGGCCACAGGTCCTGCTCAGGCCGTGGTTCCATGGGTGGCAGTGAACTCGTCCTGGCTGGAAAGGGATGGGGGGAGGGTTTCTTTCTGGCTGGGGACTTACCTTTTCCAAG
>NW_008603925.1:256-2757 GCF_000691845.1 Merops nubicus | reverse complement strand
TGGCACTGCAAGGACGGTGACCTCCCTGGGAGAAGGCAAACGTTCGGGTGTCCTTGCTCACAGCCCCAGGAGCAGTAACCAACGTCTGCTGCACTGCCCTGCCTCCCCCAAGGGCCGCTCCAGGGACAGCTGGGTGCAGCCAGCCCTCGCTGGGGCCCGCCCGGGAAGGGGCTCGGTGTGGCAGCGAGACCGGGCGAACCGTGCTGGCTGCTGGGGCAGCCCGGTGCCTGGAGCCCCAGCACACAGTTGCAGGGTGGTTTGGGCCATTGCATCACCCAACAGAAAGAGCTGCGGGCAGGGTCGGGAACTGCCCGCACGTGCTGAGGAGCGTGTGGGGCCAGAGGAAGCCGTAGCCTGGGGACAGCAGGGAGCAGGGTCCTGCCCTGCAGCCCAGGAGGGACCTCCTGCACCTCCCTGCCCCTCAGCCTCTTGGCTGCCCTCTGAGCATGGCCCTTCACACACATACAGCCCAGCAATCGCCAGCCCAGCTCTGGCAGCCCGGGAGGACTGGTCCTGCCCCAGCGGAGCAGCCCCCCAGGAGAAGCCTCTTCCCCTCCTTGGTCAGGCTGGGCAGGGCAGGGCAGGGTTTCACTCTCAGTTCCCTGCTGCCATCCCTTGCCGAGCACTACCAGGACCAGCCCCGTGGTTCCAGCTGTCCCTTGCCAGCCACAGGAGTGTTTGGTCAGGGCTCGTGCTGTTTGAAAGGTTCTTTCGTTCAACTTTAAAATCTGCTTAGACCCAGAAGGAAGACCTTGTGGTTTTGCTTCCTCTCTGTGCTGCTCCATATAAAATTTCATTTCTCCTCATGGAAGAGGTTCTGGTTCCTCATTACTCATTCTGAAAGTCTTAAATATTGTTTTGAAACTGCTCTGCTGAGATGCAATGTCATGGATGGGAGGGTTTCGGGAGCATCTGCTGACAGACAGCAGCAAGGTCATAGAATCATTAAGGCTGGAGAAGACCTCTAAGATAATCAGGTCCAACAAGTCATGGCACCGTGGAGGCTGCAAGTGGGGATTTGATCTTTTAACATTCTCCCCTGCCCTTGGCTGCTGCTTTCTGGGCAAGATGAGTTTTACCTGTGGGCTTCTGGCCCCCAGGGACGGATTGGGTCTGGCACCGATGGGAAGATTTCAGTCCCTGGATGCTGCCTGGGTGTCAGTGGGACACGGCTCTTCCCTGGGCAGTTTGTCCCACTCTGGCAGGTGCTGGGTTGCTGTGTCTTTGTTTCCCATGCTGGGTCCATGAGCTGCCTGCAGTGCTGCTCTCCAAAGCTGTAGCCATGCTGCAGGTCTGGTGGGTTTTGCTGCGCATCTGCCAGGCAGTCTGAAAGCTCCTGTCTGACAAACAGCAGAGTGGATCCAAGCGCCCCGATCTCTCCAGCTCTGATGCTGTGTGTGCTGGGCTCCTCCAGCACGGACACCCTGGGCTTCACTCAGCCCATCCCTCGGGGCCTCCTGGGCCCCTCCTGCAGCGCCGGGGCACAGCCGTGGGGGGCTGGGCTTGAGCAACAGCCGCATTTCACAAGCGCCCGGTTCAGGGATGTTGCCTCTGGCAAGCAGGACTTCTCTGGATCCAGCATGAGATCTGCCTGCATCAGCTGCTGTGAGTTTCCTGTGCCGGGTCCTGCCGCTTCCCCAACAGGAAACGAAAGTATCTGAATTGATTTCTTCTTCCCTCACCTCTGTCCCTCAGCCTGTGGGGATCCTCTGTCCCTCAGCCTGCGGGGAGCGTCTGGCCACCCCCGCTCTCCCCTCACCCCTGCCTGGCTGAGCCAGCTCCAGCTGTCCTGAGCCCGAGAGCTGTGACGTGTCAGGGCCCCAGAAGTTTTGCCTTTGGGGCTTGTTCCCCGTGCTCGGGATGTCTCCTCCTGTGCACGGTGCTCTGTGATGGAGCCCAGTGCCAGGGCTGGAGGCACAGGGCATCCTGCTCATTTAGTTGCCCCCTGAGTCCTGCTGCAGCCACTCAGCCCTGGCAGATGCCCCTTCACAAGCCTTGTGGTGTCAGGGGAGGCTCCAGGACCCACTCCCATGGGGTGAGAAGCCATAACTTGCTTCCTTTAGCACTCACTGTGCCCCCGGCTGCTCTGGTGCCTTTGGCAGGCCTGTGGTAGGAGCAACTAATGCCCAGCAGTGCAGAGCAGAGCAGGAAGCCCGTGGGACAGGTGCAGGGCTGGCAGACAGCTCGAGGGCAGCCCGGGCAAGGGCAGAGCAGCAGGCAGGGCACACGATGAGAACACAGCCCTGTGGAAGGCAGCTGGCAGAGCTGAAGCCATGCCAGCAGCAGGGCTGCTGCACTGAGCACCCGCCTCTGCTGCGGGCAGGGACTGTCTGCACCCCCGGAGCTCACACACCGAGCTGCTGCCTCCTGGCTTTCACCAGCCCTTCCCTGCCCCGAGGAGAGGCGCCGGCCGTGCCGCAGGGTGCAGGTGTGCCCTGCCAGGGGTGCCAGGGGTGCAGAGGAGCGAGGCGGTGGCAGAGCAGGAAGCCCCGGGGCTCCTG
>NW_008603925.1:0-205 GCF_000691845.1 Merops nubicus | reverse complement strand
GTGTTGGCAGGGCTATAAAGGCAGCGTGGGCAGGGAGGGCCCGGCGGCAGCGCGGGGCAGCCAGGATGGGAGCACGGAGTCTGCTGGTGGCTTGTGGGGTGCTGGCTTTGTGCCTGGCCCTCGCTGGGGCCACCAACCCTGGCTTCATGGTGAGGATCACCCAGGCTGGCTTGGACTATGGTGGGTTTGGCTTCTGATTTCCCCG
>NW_008603924.1:12348-13258 GCF_000691845.1 Merops nubicus | reverse complement strand
GTCCCTGATGGATGCACAGAACCTGCGAATCGAGGAGCTCTTGCAGAAGATCAAGCAGCAGCAGTACAAGCTGGACAAGCAGAATCTGCAGATTAAAAGCCTGCAGAGCAAGGTGAGCTCCCATCCCTCTCTGTGGCTGCAGCCTGTTCCTGCACGCTGAGGGGGCCCTGGCATGAACTGCCCTGGCACGAACTGCCCTGGCAGCCAGCTGGTGACAGGAGAACTGGCTGTGCCACTGCTCCCTGGCTTTGTGGACCCTACAAGGACCGTGGCCCTGGTCCTTGTGCCGTGGTGCTGGTGTGAACTGCACGCTTCCACAGCAATAGGAGGAATTGGGGTGTGGGAACAGAGCTGCTCAGGGCTCTCCCTTTGAGTTTATCTGCACAATTAAACTCCTTAGCAGGGGTGTGAAAAACCACAATCACTTCTGGCTTTGCCAGCCTTGTGTATCTTCTGTTCCTCCAGGCTTCTGGGCAAGTTCAGCCCCAGCTCTTGTCACGGGGCAGCGGCTGGCAGCTTGGCTGATCAGCTCCCCTGAGTGACAGGGTGGAAAATGAGCTGAGAGAGAGCTGTTCTGACATGCAGTGCGTTTTCTAGGTCAATCTACTGATCCCCTTACACCTGAAGGACAACAAAACACAGCCTCCAAAGTGGAAGATAAACCTGAAGAGCCTCAGTCTTGCCAACCAGAGCCAGAATGCGAGCGGCGAGCCCGTGCCCACACAGAGTGAGTGTCTGCCCAGCCCACCCCTCTGCTCCCTGCTGCAGCAAACCTGCAGCAGTTGCAACTGTTTGGAAACAAGTTTCAGTTGTCCTCAGTCAGGATGGAAGATTTTCTTTCAAAATCAAAGTTTAGGAGTTTGGCCAGACTGAGGGGATCTGGAGCACAGGCAAGATTCTTGCCTTCTGG
>NW_008603924.1:9632-12317 GCF_000691845.1 Merops nubicus | reverse complement strand
GCAGGAATTTAAGGATTTAAGAGGAAGTTTTTTTGCCTGGTACTAAGAGTGCAGTGGGGAGCAGACAAACACTGCTAGCAGGTATTTGTCAAAGAGGATTGGCAGGTGGGGGGCTGAAGGAGGAGCTCTGCTCTCTGAAGTTAACTCTGGTTTACCTGCTCTCACTTTAGCAGGCAAGATCTGCTTCTCAGTCTGTCTGCTGGCAGAGGGAGGGTTAGGGAGCACTGGAGTATGAGAGGAGAGCTAGATCCTTATTTGTCCATCTCCTCTGGCTCATATTTAGGGCTTACTGATGAAATACAAGTGCCTCAGCTCTCAGCACCCTCATGAGAAGGTGCTGAGCTGCAGCCAGCACCCTGCAGTGAAGGCACTGGACACTCACAGCCCTGTGAGACGTGTTCCAGAGCAGGCACGTGGGTGCTGCATGGGGAGCTGCTGGCTCTGCCTGGAGCATCCTCACTGCTGGGAAGTGGGCTGGAGGAGCTGCTGCCGGGTGAGGGGCAGCAGAGAGGGTGTCCCCAGCTGTGCTGTGTCCTGCAGCCTCCCTCCCAGACAGGAACTGGTGTTCCCCGCAGGGTTTGCTGGCTGGAGCAGCTGCTCTTGTGTCCTGTCAGCTAAATCATGGTGCTGGCTCCGTCTGTGCAGCTGTCTGGGGATGTCCAGTATGAGGCAAACAGAGCAGGCAGGGTGAGGATACAGGGAGGGATCCTGCTCAGGGGTAGCTATGGGAAAACATGGTAGTTTGTGTGAGGAGCTGTCACCGGTGTGCCTGGAAGCTGAGTGTGCAGAACAAAGAGCTGTAGAATTGATGCAGGCAAGGGAGAAGGTGGGACCTGGGGCTCCAAACACCTCCTGGTGCTCAGCTCAGTGGGACTGACCAGCCTGCAGTGGGGCTGTGTGAGGTCTCCCTCAGTCAGAGCAGCACTAGCAAGACAGAAAACTGTCTCCTGATTTCTTTTTCTTCCAAATCTTCTTTGTGACTTGTCCTCAGTAGTGTATCATGGAATCCTAGAACTGCTTGGGTTGGAAGGGACCTTTAAAGGTCATCTAGTCCAGCCCCTGCTCTGCTCTCAGGTTATGCTGAAAGTGAGGTGCAGGGGGCTGGGTTTGGGGCATTGCTACTTACTGGTGGTAGATGTAGGCTGTGCTGGGTGCAGCAGCCCTTGTGAGGCACAGTGAGAGGCAGTGAAGGCTCACAGAGCCCAGGGATGCTGTGAGGTGGGGAGTGGAGGAGCTCAGCACCTC
Source organism: Merops nubicus (assembly GCF_000691845.1). NCBI lineage: Eukaryota > Metazoa > Chordata > Aves > Coraciiformes > Meropidae > Merops > Merops nubicus. Next base: position 11,072 of record NW_008603924.1, on the reverse strand, counting down.
CTCAGGCTGCACTGTCCCCAGTGGGGAGACTCTGGACATGCCGATTCCCTCCCACCCTGCCCAGCTGGGGGTTCCCCCTTCTCTTAATCTCCAAAGTTGGTGGCACTGACAAAACAAATTGCCTTTCTCTCACTCACAGGTTGAGTGAGTTTTCTGGCAAATCTTAAAGCCCACGATATCTGGAGGGCCAGCCCTGTGCCCCCTGCCTGGGGAGGCTCGTGGCTGCTTTCCAAGCCGGCGGGGGGCCAGCAAGATGGGGGGGCAGCGCCTCGCCTGTTGTCGGCTGAGCCGCGGCACGGCAGGGCTCCAGGGAGCCACCAGGAACTCCACCAGCAGCCCTTTCAGAAAGACCCTTTTATTTGCATCCAGTGAACACGAGTTTTTTTTCAAGCCAGGGATGGCACGGGGCCAAGCATGTGAAAGTTGAAGGCTCGGAGCAGCCTGGAGAGTGAAAGGTTTAATCGCTTGCAGAAAGAGGATCATGTCTTTAGTCAGAGCCTGTGCTTGCTGGCAGCTGGCCGAGTAGGGGAAAGGTGGAGCACTGCTCAGCTCTCCCCGTGGCGCTGGGACTCCAAAATAATTGGGTTGGGCTGTGGAGGGCGAGGGGGAGGTGATGCAGACAGCTCCAGGCATGCCCGGCTGTCTGCAGGAAAGGGGGTTTGTCCTGGGCGGGGCCATCCCGTCCTGCCTGGGGATCCTGTGGGACAAACCCAGTGCCACGGCTGGGGCAGCTCCAGCCTTGTCCAACCTTCCATCTTGTTTGGCTAAATAAAAGGGAGGGAAAGGAAAAGCTCCAGAGCAGCCAGGAGGTCTTGTTGCTCTGCTGGTGCCATATGGCCACGTGAACTGGAACTAATGAGTGTGTTCCACAGACAACAAATTGAACTGAGTCTGGTCAGGCAGCTGCATCTCACTCAGCTTCTTCAAAGTCCTCACTGCAACAGGAAAGCAGAAGACATCTGAGTGCAGTCAGTGTGGCCAGGGCACGTAGAGAAAATCAGCCAGGGATGTTGTTGACATCTGCATGGTGCAGCCACCGAACGTCTGCCTGGGCACTGACCCACTGATGTGGGGAGGTGGGGAGTGGGGGTGAGGAGCTCGGCGAGGCTGGGAGACCCCATCAGCTTCCAGCACCTCCTGCTGCTGGGGGTGTGGGCTCAGCTGGTGGGTTTTCCATTCCCTGAACCTTGTGTGGCTTCCCTGGCTGCACCCACCTTGAAAGTGGGGGTGCTGGAGGTGCCCGTGGCCTCCCTGCAGTGCCGGGAGGTGGTTTCGTGGGGGTTTGATCCTCCTTCCATGTGGGTGCAGGCTTGAGGGAGGACTCTGAGCCACATGCTTGTCCTTGGGGTGCTCTGATGGGCTTGGTGGCACCAGTCCCACGCTGGCGTTGGCCCCAGGGGTGTGAGGGATGTGAACAGCAGCTGGGTCCAGACGCTGCGG
>NW_008603924.1:3774-9479 GCF_000691845.1 Merops nubicus | reverse complement strand
TTGCCCCAGTGCAGCGTCTGGGGCTCCCTGGGCACCCAGCGAGGATGGGGTGGGGGTGATGCCCACAGGGGCTGCTCTTGCTCTCAGCAGCTCAAAGGCCCCATTTTCCTCCCTTCTGCCCCATGCACAGTCCTACATCTGTGGGGCGGGCCCCTGACCCTGGGGACAGCTACCCCAGCACCCTGGCACAGCCCCAGGCTTGTCTTTGGGCTGCTTCACCCGCCTGTTGCGGGGCTGTGCTGGCAGCAGCTGTGAGCCACCAAACCTCAGCCCACCCTCGGGTGGGGAGAACAGACCCCCCTTTGTCTGGGGTGCTGGGGGCACCTGTCCCTGCTGACAAAGAGCCCCTTGATGGCACGGGCAGCCCGGGGCTGGGCCCTTTTTCCTCCTGCAGCCTCTCCACTCGGGTGTTGCAGCAGGTCCCCAGCCCAGCCCCAGCTCTCCCCAGAGCTGCAGGTGCTGCCTCCTGGCTGGACTTTTATCAGCACTGTTGAAACGGTGCTGTGCTGGCAGCTCTGGGCAAAGTCCCCTAGGGGAGGAAGGAGAGGTGGGAGCCTGGCCGGTGTGGGGATGGAGCAGGCTGGGAGGTGGCCTCACCCCAGGCAGTCCACTTATGCAATGAGCTGGGACTCCCCATTTCCTTGCCCCGGCTGATGTCCTTGGGCAAAAGGGTCACCCCAGCCTGGCCCCGTGCCTGCTGGTGGCAGATTGCCCAGCAGGACGTCTGGCTGGGGCCAGGCAGTCACTGGGAGCAAGAGGTCTCGTGCTGGATGCTCAGGCACCTCCATGAGGTCAGGACTTGGGATTTCTTTTCTGCCCCTGTGTCCCCTGGGAGATGCTTCAGCCTCTGGGGGGGGATGGGGGTGCCTGGCCCTGGCGTGTCCCTGGCATTACCTCACCCCAAACAGGCTGCTCCTGCCAGCCACGGAGGCAGCTGGGAATCTCCTTGGGTCTCCCCTCGACAGGGAGTCATGCTCTCCGACCCAGGTAACCCCAGCCTGGCCCAGTGCCTGGCTTCTGTCATGGACAGGAGCCAAAGGAGCTGTTTGGATACATGGAAGATACAGGGTCACAGTGTTGGAAGATGCTGAGGTCAAGGGCTGTCATCTCCAGCACGTGTCTAGAGCTCCAGCACGTGTCTAGAGCTCCAGCCACTGCTGAGCACAGCTGGCCAGGCTTGTGGCCAGGGCTGCCAGTGCCAGGGCTGTGGTAGGAGCGACCTGCTGGTGAAGTGGGACTCGGGAGCATCTTCTCAGTTCTTGTTTCCTTCTTCCACAGAGCTCCCAGAGGACTGCCACCAGCTCTTCCTGTCTGGGCAGCAGAGCAGTGGCATTTTCCAGGTGCAGCCTGCAGGGTCTCAGCCCTTCAAAGTCTACTGTGACATGACTGCAGGTAAAGCCGTGGAGATCTCCTGCAGCACTGTGTGGTGCTCTTGCCAGTGGTAACCCCCAGTGATGGTGTCTTTCCTGCCCACAGAGGGAGGCTGGACAGTGATCCAGCGGCGCACGGACGGCTCTGTGGACTTTGACCAGCTTTGGGATGCCTACAAGGATGGCTTTGGAGACCTTCGTGGTAGGTGGCTGATGGTGCCCAACTTCTTAGCATGGGACAAGTGTTACCTTAGCACGAGTTATTCCCCCTTGCTGGCCCCTGGAGATCTCTGTGCCTGGGCTGAGGAGGGGGAGCACAGCTTGCAGAGCAAGAGTCCCTTGTTCTGACTTGACCTGCTGTCTGGCACCTGCAGACAAGTGCTGCAGTGTCCTGGATTGTCCCTGTTTGTCTCTGGAGCCTCTTCATGTGCCTGCTTTGCACAGCATGTTTGTGTCCCTGCAGCTAACACAACGTGTCTTGTTTCAGGTGACTTCTGGCTGGGCCTGGAGAAGATACATCACCTGGTCCAAGAGGGGAGATACAATCTCCTGATTGAGCTGGAAGACTGGGAGGGAAATTCCCAAGTGGTTCGGTTTGTCTTCAGCCTTGGTGGTGAGAGCACAGCCTACATGCTCAACCTGCTGGGACCTCTCTCTGGAGAGCTGGAAAATGCCATTGGGGACTTCAGGCAGCTGCCCTTCTCCACTCGGGATCGTGACCATGACCTCAAAGCTGACACAAACTGTGCCAAACACCTCTCAGGTCAGTAGGAGCTCTTCCTTCCCAGTGCTGGGCGCTTTCCCTTCAGTCCTCTGCTGTCTGGTGGTGGCTGTGAGTGGGACAGGGACCCTGTGGGACCAGGCCCCGTTCGTGTCGTGCCCAGCTTGTCTTCTGCTTCCCCAGGAAAGCTGTGACCTTGCCAGGGGCAGTGCAGGGAGCTGGGAGGGAAGCTGGAATCAGGAGGGGCTCACGATTCAGATCTTGGCCCAAGCATCTGTCTTCATAACAGCTCTGCTGGTTGCCATCTTGCTTGGAAGCCTTCCAAATGACACAGAGGCCAGTCCCCAGGCCTGAGATGGGGCTGCTGAAGGGTTTGAGGGGGTTTTGCATGCAAGAAAGAGCAGCAAGGATTTGCAGACACATCCTAAAGTTGTATAGGATGTCTGCAAGGCTTTCCCAGTGCACGGGACTCCTCAGGTGGGTGTGAGGTGGTCACATAAGGTCTCAGAGCCCTGGAAGAGTGGGGAAAATGGGGGTGGCAGCTGCCTTGAACCCAGGATTTTCTGCCTGGAAGTGCTGTGGGTTAAGCTTGCCTGTGCTTTGCCCTGCTAGGAGGCTGGTGGTTCAGCACCTGTGGCCACGCCAACCTCAACGGGAAGTATTTCCGCTCCATCCCCCGGCAGAGGCACGAGCGCAAGCAGGGCATCTTCTGGAAGACCTGGAAAGGCAGGTATTACCCTCTGAAGTCAACCACCATGAAAATCCAACCTGCAGCAGTGGAAGCAGAGCCCTAAAGCTGCCACTTGAGACTTGACCTTCTCTGTGGAGCACAGACCTGAGCTCCATCTCCTGGTGTTTACAGAAGCCAAACCCAGCCCCCTGGGATGTCCCCCGGGGAGCGTTTCCCTTGCTCAGCAGCCCCTCCGTGGCATGCTGTGTCTCCTTGCTGCAAGTAAAACAGCTCCATTTTGTTGAAACCCCTGGATGAGAGCTCCCAAACCAGAAGAGGAGCCACCAGCAGGGAGATCCTCCTCCAGAGCATGCACAAGGGTCTTCCAAGCTGCCACACGCTGCTGTGGCACGTTCCTGTTGTCTGGTGCTTTCTGTCCCGTCTGAACACTTCTGTGCTGGTTTTGATGAGCAGGGGCTGGGGTGGGTAGGGGAGTGTGTGAAGTGTTTCAGAACAGTGTCCTGGACCCCAGTGTTGGGTACAGAGCTTTGCTGTGTCCTGTCTTTCACTGTTGTGCCCAAGTGATGTCCTATGTACCCTCCTAGGAAAGCCCCCAGAGCCACCTCCTCTGGTGCTGGGGGGCAGTGAGCCTTGGGCAGCTCCAGCTGCACAGCCCCTGCTCTGCTCACCTGGGTTTTAGAGGGGAGGCTGGAGGACCCCCTGTGCAGAAGGGGACCTCAGGCTCACTTGGCTGCCCTGGTCCTCCACGGCTCAGTAATTCCAGCTCTGCTGGAATTTGCCAGGAGCTGGGGAAACAGCTCCCAGCTCCAGGAGAGGATGGGTGAGAGCCTGCAGCCAGTTGCATGGGAGCCAGATCCTGGAGGGCTGAGTCTGAAGCTCTGCCTGGAGCTGACCCGTGTTGCTGGGCGTGGTTAGGACGAGCACTAGGACAGTGTAGGTACAGAGCAGGGGCTGTCCCTGAGCAGGACCAGCCCTGCTGTCCGCTGTAAATACCCCTGAAGCCTGGAGAGCTGCTCCTTCTCCCTGTACCAAAGTAGCACACCACACTATATGCATGCCCCAAAACTTGCTCTCGAGGGCCAGGGGACAATGGGGGTCCTGTGCCTCTGCCTCTGCCACAGGTGTCTGGAGAGAGGTGGGCAAAACAGGTCCCCAGAAACTCTCATGGGCCAAGCTGCCGTCTTGGGGCTTCCCAAGCATCCTGCCCTATTGAAGTCATATTGACTACTGTGCTAGAGCTCCTAGCTGCTAAATACTGTAAATAGTTGTTTGTAGGATGGTGGATCTTGTCGATGAATTCCCTGTTTTAATTTGTTTCCATATTTAAATGCAGTGTTAATAACAATGTGGTGTAATTTATGAACGTCGACGTGGGAAAGAAAAGCAGCTGTAGTTTGTGTATTTTAAACCTTTTTTTTTGTACTAAAATATCTTTTCTGAAAACGTCTTTTAATAAAAACAAGTCTGTAACTGTCTTGCCTGGATTGTTTGACCAATAGTTTTACCAGTAGGTGTGTGAGGACACTGGACTGGGAAAGTTCACTTGCTGGGGGTTAAGCTGAGCCCTGTGCTTGCTTCTGGCCTCGATTCTCAGCTGCAGCCTTGTGGAGCTCTGGAGATAAATCCCTGCTGTACCCCCCAGCAGGAGTTCCTGGTCTGTTTGAAGCTCAGGGGCTTCTCAATTTCTTCTCCCTCTGGAAACCAGGCCCTGGGGCTGTAAGTTTACGAGTGATGATGAGCTGGCTGTTCTTATTCCCTGCTGGCAGACCTTTGAACCAGGGAGATGTTCCTTGTACCTGACTGGAAATCCCTGTAGCAACTTGAAGAGCAGGGGCTGAGCTCTGAATTATCTGGATGGGTTAAAGTCAGAGCTGCTCAGGACAAGCCCAAATAAGTAGTAGACTTTTACCTGCTTGTACTGTACATGCACAGTCATCTCCAAAAGCATTGATTGCAGCCTCTGGGCAATGATTACATATGTAGGAATGCAATGAGCTGGGGATGGAGGCAAGCTCCAGCTGTGCTTGTGATCCCCAGACATGTGGCCTGATACTGAAGCTGGAAAGAACAGCAAAGGGTTCTTTAGCTGGTGAAAAGGGGACAAAAATTGCTTGTTGCAGAAAGAAGAACCAAAAGGCTGCTCTAGGCCACCGGAGCAGCTGTGTAAATACCTGGTGTACCTAAACATGGCCCCAGCTCCTGTCTGTCCTCCTTCCCTGGGGAAAAACCTGGGGTTAATGATAGCCCCAAGCACAATTGCACAAACAGCCCATTATTCCTGGCTCTGTGCTATCTATCTGCTCACTCGTGCATTCAGAAATACATTTTTAATGTTCCATTTGCTTAATTCAAAGCTTGTTTAGTCCCTGGGTGCAGCAGCAGATACTGGAGTGCTGTGTTTTAGTCTGAATGCTGAACTGGTTGGACTTGCCTGGGTTTTATGCTTCACACAGAAACTGGTGCAGGAGCTATGCTGCATTTACTCATTGCCAGGGTTTTTTTGCAGGGGTTTGCTCCCCAGTGGTGCATTCGATCTTCAGCATCTACATGAGGCAGCTGAAGGACGATGCCACTGGGTACCAAACACCAGCCAGGGAAGGCTAAATGCCCCAAATTTGCCTAGCCCAAGCACTGCAGCTGCTGCTTTCTCTGTGTCTCAGCCTTGCCCTCTTCTGTACAAGTCTCCAGGTCCCGTTGGTGTCAATGCCACCCTGTGCTCCCAGCCCATCGGTCCCACACTGGAGCATGTGGAAACCTGAGGCCCTTCCAAGGTTCCTCTGCAGGAGCAGCCGGTCCTGGGTCTCTGTTTTCAGCTGGAATCCCTCTGGAGTCCTCCAGCTCCTTCATTTTTAGCAGCTCTGATGAGCAGGCTGAGTCCCGGTGCCCGGTGGGGGACGGGGCAGCTCCTCCAGCCACAGCCCCA
>NW_008603924.1:348-3668 GCF_000691845.1 Merops nubicus | reverse complement strand
CGGGGCCAGCCTCGGGTCCACAGCAGCCCAGACCCCCCCCATGAGCTCTCTGAGCAGCTGGCAAGGGGGGCTGCTGCTGGCTCTGCTGTGCTGGAGGGGGTGCTGGGCTCCCAGCTCAGACTGGGCACGGTGGGACAGGGATCTGGGGACCAGAAATGCTGTGGGACAGCCTGGGGCTGGAGCCCAGCAGGGTGACAAAGGGCTGGCTCACACCTCCGTGGGGATGCAGCAGCAGAACAGATTGAACAGCAGCTGCTTTGGACCCAGGGGCTCTCTCAGAGGGTCCTTAGACCAAGAAGCACATCAGGTACCACCGTCCTCACCCTGCTGTGCTTGTGGCCCCCGAAAGTGAGGAGAGCCCCAGCCCACTGCACAGAGCCCCTCCTAAACCCAGCCTGTGTCTGAACGGCAGAAACCACCCCCCAGAGACCCGAGAGTGGGGCCTCAAGCCCTCTGTGACACACCAGCAGCATCCAAAGTGCTCTTTGCAAGGTTTGGCTAGAGGGAAGGTGTTTGGGCATGCACAGCTCGGGTGGACGGGCTGCACCAGTGGCACAGAGATGCTGGGGGGACCAAAGGCATTGCTCCAAGCCCCCCAGTGCCCGCGTGGCCATCGCAGGGCACTGCCATGGATCAAAAAGGCAACCTGGCAAACCTGGCTTGAAACCAAAACCTGGTGCAAAGCCAAGAAGCAGTGAAATAGGAACAAGAGATGAGTTCTCCACCCACCCACACTCCCCAGGCACCCCCTGGCCCAGCCCCCAGCTCCCAGCCCTGGCAGTGCCAGCAGAAGTCACCCTCCCAAAGCCACCCCTTGCCTCAGGGTGCCTGGTGGACACTGGGGCATCAGGACTCTTCCAGTACTTCCAGCTCTTCTGCTGGAGCTGTCTGGCATGGCTTTGTGAGCACCCCCAACCAGGGCACCTCCCAGACAGAGTATTCTGGGGTGCCTCCCTTGAGGGTGCTCACAGGCACCCAAAGGACCAGGTCCCATGAAGAGAGTGGGAAGGGGAACTCCTGGCTCAAGCAGCCCAGGGGGATCACTGGGGCTGGGGCACCAAGAGGCAGCACCCTGGGTGGCAATTTTGAGCATGTTAAAAAAAAGCTGATGGCATCAGCCTGTCTGCTTGTAACTGTGTGTGCCCCAGCACAGTCATGAGGTATTTGAGGCTTGTAGGACCCCTGGTAGACCTGATGGCCTGCAACCTATTTGAAGACATTTCCAGAAAGGGTGTGCAAATGCCTTGTCCCATCAGTGAGCCATGACTTCTGGCTACCTGAAACCAATTCTCCAATGCAAAACACACCATGAGCCTGGGGGGCTCTGCAGGGTGAAGAACAGGGACTCTGGGCCCCTGTTTCACCCCATACTGTCCAGGGCAGCATCCCTCCTCTGGCACTGTCACTATCCTCACTCCCTGCAGCCCGTGTTAAAACTCTGCCCAGGGGGTTTCAGAGCTGCATGGCACCCATGAAGATGCCCCCATCATACAGTGCTCTTTAAAACTGACAGCAACCATTCCCAGGTGTTGGAAGAAGAAAAAAGTGGTTTCTAGCCAAACCAATAAAAAATAGTTTTGCCTTTTTTTTTTTTTTTACACCACCCCCACACCCCCATTGTTCAGTTCAGGACTGATTAGGCTACTTGTGATAATGAAAATAAGATATTTTACTTCTGCTGTGCTCATCTTAACCAGAATAGAGCAAAGGCTTCATTTGCAAGAACAGCAAGGAGCCACCCTCCTCTCCCTCCTTTCACCCACCTGCTGCCTGGATGGGGCGTTATCAGGGGTGGGAAACCCAGCCCGGGATAATTCCCCTCCCCAGGAGATCCTGTACCCAGTATGCTTCAGCTTTGCTCCTCCTGATGCTATTTAACTTCCATTGGTGGGATGCTCTGCCCCCAACTCTTCACCCCATCTCTGCTCATCCCCCAGCGGGGCTGTTGGTGTGGTCCTGCCCCAGCAGCAACGGGAGCAGGCAGTGCTGCCTCCCCTGCTCGTTACAACTCCCTGCAGCACGGGCAGGACTGACAGTCCCGTGCACCAAAACTGCAAGGATGAAAAGGAAGCTTTCCTCCTGCTTTCTCAGAAACACTCTGTCAGAGAGAAGCAAGTGCCCCGACCCATTGCTAGGCTGGAGCTGGTGTCGTCCCCAGACCCCCGGTGCTAGGAATTTTTGCCTTTCCTTCTCAGCTGCTTACATTGCTTGATGTGCAATAGGTGCTGAGATGGCTTCCTGGCACAGGGATTACAGAGTGTTTGCAGCATGCTCTTTCTCACTCCATTTTCAGAGCTAGGGTCATAAACAGAACGAGTTTAACTGAGCAGAGCTGGCCACCCACTCGGACAGGTAACCCAGAGTTCGTTTGGGTGCTGCCTCTTTGCTCACTCCCACGTGTCTGTTAGCACGTGTATTTGGGAAATGGGACCCTCAGGAACCACGAGCCTGCCTGCCCAGGGTGTCCAGGCATCTGGGGAAGGTCAAGGGCAGCTCAGCACCACACAGCCCGGAGGGTCTCAACCACCTTCTCCCTGCCCCTGCCCCTGATCATGTGCTGAGCATCTCCCAAGGCTGGCAAAATTAAGTCCAAAATGACCTTTTCCCTCCCCACTGTCTCAGCCTTGCTCCCATGGGATAGAGGAGACCCACTAATCCTTTAGCTGGCTAAAGACTTCTCTGGGGAAAGTAGGGCAGCCGAGCAGTGATGAAAACAGCTCAGGAGAGCCCAAAATCCGTTTAATGAGCAGAGTGAGCATCCAGCACATCACAGGGAGGGACGGGAGGGAGCTGTCGGCTTCCCTGGGAGGATTTGTCACCACCATGAACAGAACACACTGAACCAGCAGCTGTGGTGCCCAGCAGGGGAGCCCCCAGAGCAGTGGGGACACTCCTGAGCTTTGTACGTGGCTTTTCCAGGCCAGCCCAGCAGCTTGGGCTGTGCTGGCAGGAGGAATTGCTGCAGCTCTGCCACTGGGAAGGCAAAGGGCATCCTGCTCGGGGCCAGGGCATCCTGCTCAGTGCCCTTCAAGTGCCAGAACAGCCTTGCCAGGGGGAAAAAAAAAGGGAAATGTTTTCCTAGAACAAGTTGTGTCTCCCTACAGGGAATTTTTTTTTTTTTTATTTCTCCCAGAACAGCTTTTGTGGCTCATATTTAGAGCAGGAAGAGGAAGGTGAGAGCCTGTGTGCTGTGCGGGGCAGGACCAGGCCAGGCCCGGGGATGAGGGTGTGTGGGGAGTGGGGGCTTTGGCCCACAGCCCAGCATCACCTGAGCTGCATTCCGGGGTCACCAGCCTCCCCTGCGCCCCGTGCCCCCCCCC
>NW_008603924.1:0-238 GCF_000691845.1 Merops nubicus | reverse complement strand
TATGGGGTTATGTTTGGGGCACCTCCAGCCAAGAACGACGTTGAGGTGCTGGAGCAGGTCCAGAGGAGAGCAGCTAAGCTGGTGAAGGGCCTAGAGAACATGGCCTGTGAGAGAACCAGGGCTATTTGGGCTGAAGGAGAGGAGGCTGACAGGAGACATTGGTGCTCTCTGCAGCTACCAGAGAGGAGGTTGTAGAGATGCAGGCACTGGTCTCTTCTCGCAAGTCACTAGTGATAGA
>NW_008603923.1:317-1539 GCF_000691845.1 Merops nubicus | reverse complement strand
TTCTGTGATTCTGTGATTCTGTGAAAAGGACCTTAGAAAGAATTTGTTTACAATATACAAAATTCATCCGCTTCTCTTTATTCCCCCTTTTTCAGTATACTTGTGAATTCTTTCACAAATAGCCCATAAAATAATGTCCTCATTTAGGCATTTGCAAAAATGTTTACTTTTATAGACTCTGTGTTTCGTTTTGTTTCTTTTCCATTCTACATAGTCATTGGTCAATTTTCTCAGTTATTACATTGAACATTTGATTAAACAATACATTAATACTATTAATAAACCCAAAGCTAATAGAAATACAAATAATTAAGCCAGGCAAAGTTAGGTAACCAAGAAGTTAGTTTTTTCCGTAAGTTAGTAAAACCCCATGTCACGTCATCCTGAATAACTTCATGAAATATATAGACTTGTTTCTGAATCTGAGATATCAGTTTCATTTCTCCAAGATTGGTCCACATATACACAACAACTGGTATTGACAACAGTACATATTCCTCCTTGCGATGCCAATAGCATATCCAGTGCCATCCGATTCTGTATAGTGATCTTTGCAATAACACTTATCTCTTGTTATAAAGCTCTAATTGCATCAGTCATGATTAAATGCTATTTCTAAAGAAGCAGATATATTTACTACTGCCTTTACTAGTTCACTTACTCCTAATCATAGAATCATAGAATGTCTGGCCTGGAAAGGACCTCCAAAGGTCATGTAGTCCAACACCCACCCACCCCCCATAAAAACCAGGGACATCTCCAACTAGATCAAGCTGCTCAGAGCCTCATCAAGCCTGATTTTGAATGTCCCCAGGGATGGGGCCACCACCACCTGTCTGGGCAACATATTCCAGTGGTCTATCACCCTCATATTGAAGAACTTTTTCCTAACATCTAACCTAAATCTACCCTTTTCTAGCTTAAAGCCATTAACCCTTGTCCTTTCACTACAAACCCTTGTGAATAGTCCCTCCCCTGCTTTCTTATAGGCCCCTTTCAGGTATTGGAAGGTTGCTATAAGGTCACCCCAGAGCGTCCTCTACTCCAGGCTGAACAACCTCAACTCTCTCAGCCTGTCCTCATAGGAGAGGTGCTCCAGCCCTCTGATCATTTTTGTGGCTCTCCGCTGAACACGTTCCAACAGGTCCACGTCCTTCTTGTGCTGAGGGCTCCAGAGCTGGACACAATACTCCAGGTGAGGTCTCACCAGGGCAGAGTAGAG
>NW_008603923.1:0-267 GCF_000691845.1 Merops nubicus | reverse complement strand
CATTCTGGGCTGCCACTGCACATTGGTGGCTCATGTCCAGCTTCTCATTTACTAGCACCCCCAAGTCTTTTTCCAGTGAACTGCTTTCTAACATGTCCTCTCCCAGCCTGTCTTGGTAATGTTGGTTGCCCCTCCCCAGGTGCAGGACCCTGCACTTGCCCTTGTGAAACCCCCTGAGTTTCAACTGAGCCCACCACTCCAGTCTGTCCAAGTCTCTCTTGATGACCTCCAATCCCTCTGTCATATCAATTGCACCACCCAGCTTAG
>NW_008603922.1:18788-19767 GCF_000691845.1 Merops nubicus | reverse complement strand
GCCGGTGCCCCGCTGCGGGACGACCCTCCCCCCTTCCCCGCCTCGAGCTCCCCTTACCGGTCGTACTCCGTGCTCCCGGCGCAGCCCTCCGGCGCGGCCCCAGGCTGCATCCCCGCGCTGAATCCGGTTTTCCCTTGCAGAGCGGCCTCAGCACCATGTCCGTGAGCAGCCACGAGAATCGGAAATCCCGCTCGAGCTCCGGCTCCATGAACATCCACCTCTTCCACAAACCGGGCCACGCCGACAGCCTCCTCACCCACCTCAACCTGCTCCGCAAGCGGCATCTCTTCACCGACGTGGTGCTGCGAGCCGGGAACCAGGCGTTCCACTGCCACCGGGCCGTCCTGGCCTCCTGCAGCCGCTACTTCGACGCTATGTTCAGCGGGGGCCTCAAAGAGAGCAGGGATGCCGAAGTCAACTTCCACGACTCCCTCCATCCCGAGGTGCTGGAGCTGCTGCTGGACTACGCCTACTCGGCCCGGGTGCTGATTAACGAGGAGAATGCAGAGTCCTTGCTGGAGGCTGGGGACATGTTGCAGTTTCAGGATATTCGGGACGCTTCGGCTGACTTTCTGGAGAAGAATCTCTACCCTGGGAACTGTTTGAACATGCTGCTGCTGTCCGATGCCCACTGCTGCGAGCGGCTGCTGGAGCTGTCCTGGAGGATGGCGTTGGCCAACTTCACCTCGCTCTGCAAGACCGAAGACTTCCTGCGACTGCCCAAAGACAAGCTGCTGGAGCTGGTGGAGAGCGAAGAGCTGGAAGTAGAGGATGAGACTCTGGTCTACGAAGCAGTTATAGGCTGGATCCGGTACGATTTGCCTCGACGCCATGAAGTTCTGCCAGAGCTGCTGCGCTCCGTCCGCCTGGCCCTCATGCCCGAGTCCTACCTGCGGAAGCAAGTGGCCTGTGAGAAGCTGGTGACCAGCCACAAGCTGGGGGAGGAGATCGTGGCCGACGCCCGGCGAGGCCAAATGAA
>NW_008603922.1:0-18772 GCF_000691845.1 Merops nubicus | reverse complement strand
GAAGCTGGTGCCCAGCCACAAGCTGGGGGAGGAGATCGTGGCCGACGCCGTGCGATGCAAAATGAAGATCCTGCAGAACGACGGGCTGGTGACGGGGTGCTGTGCCCGGCCCCGCAAGGTCAGCCAGGCCCTGCTGCTGCTCGGTGGCCAGACCTTCATGTGCGACAAGATTTACACGCTGGATCACAAGAGCAGGGAGATCATTCCCCGCGCCGACATCCCGAGCCCTCGGAAGGAGTGCAGCGCCTGCGCCATCGGGTGCAAGGTCTACATCACCGGCGGCAAGGGCTCCGAGAACGGCGCCTCCAAGGACGTCTGGGTTTACGACACCCTCCACGACGAGTGGGCCAAAGCTGCTCCCATGCTGGTGGCGCGGTTTGGCCAGCCACGGCTCCGCCGAGCTGGACCACTGCCTGTACGTGGTGGGGGGTCACACCGCAGTGAGCGGCGCCTTCCCGGCCTCCCCCTCCGTCTCTCTCAAGCAAGTGGAACACTACGACCCGCAGCTGGACAAGTGGTCCTTGGTGGCCCCCCTCCGAGAAGGCGTAAGCAACGCCGCCGTGGTGGGAGCCAAGATGAAGCTGTTCGTCTTCGGCGGCACCAGCGCCAACCAGGAGAAGCTGCCCAAGGTGCAGTGCTTCGACCCCTGCCAGAACCGCTGGACGGTGCCCACCAGCTGCCCCCAGCCCTGGCGGTACACGGCCGCCGCCCTGGTGGGCAGCCACATCATCGTCATCGGGGGGGACACGGAGTTCTCCGCCAGCTCCGCGTACCGCTTCCACAGCGACACCTTCCAGTGGTCCAAATTCGGGGACGTCACCGCCAAGCGCATCAGCTGCCGCGCCGTCACCTCGGGCAACAGGCTGTACGTGGTGGGGGGCTACTGCGGGGCGCAGCGCTGCAAGACTCTGGACTGCTACGACCCCTCCTCTGATACCTGGAGCAGCGTCACGACGGTGCCTTATTCCCTCATCCCCACCGCCTTCGTCAGCACCTGGAAGTACCTCTCTGCCTGAGTTCCCGGCATGGCGAAGAACCTGGAAGGTAAAATAGTTGTGGATCAACCCAGAGCTCCTCTGTGTAACTGTGCTGCACAAGGGTTGGACCCCCAGGGGCAGATACGTGTGGATCCGAACTGGAGTTACCTTTGGGTGAACGTCAGCTCCAGAAACACGCTGGTAGTATGGGAACAAAAACCCTGCAAGAGGAGAGAACATCTCTTTAGGTGCTGAAATGCTGCTGCAGGGAGATGAGTATAAATAACGAGACACTTAACCTGGCATCCGAGCCCTTCCACTGAGTCTGGGCCTGTGAGAGGATTTGGGGAATGCTCTCTGGGAGGAGGATTGGGTGTCGTCCCTGGTACCCAAGGCTGGTGGAGTTGGTGGCTATGTTAATGGGGGGGCTGGGCTGTCTGCAGGAGCAGGGAGAGACCCCACGGTGCCACGGGGGCCTGGCTGCTGCTTTTAGCACAGCCTCCCCCTCCTCCTGGTGCCATGGTTAATCTGCCAGTGGCACCCAAATGTCTTGTGGGACGTGAGGGCTGCGAGCTGGTGCCAGAACAAGATTATAGCTGGGATTTAGTCCCAGAATGGTTGGTAATTGCGTTTGTAAGACAAGCCCTGTCTACATATAAACACAGGGTTTCTCTGCTTCTAATTATTCTCTGGTGTCCCTTTCATGCCATGTCTTTCCTGCTACACAGGGATTAACTTTTTAAAGTTTGCAACTAGAACAAAACCTTTCTAAAGGCTCTTGGCAGGAAAGATGCCTGTGAATCTCACAGATTCCAGCAGGTTTGTTTCTTTTCCCTTTGCGAGATATATTAAGCAAGTTTTGAGTAGGAAATAATAAAATACCCTGCGATAGGTACAGAAACTCCCTGGGTGCAGAGGGAGCTTTGCAGCAGTCCCTCCACGCTGACAGCATTCGGGGTTCCAAGGCCTGGGGAGCGTTTGTGGGTTGGCTGCACGCCGGTCTCACGAAACTCTCCTCTGCACTGCAGGCTCCACACCCGGTTCTGCCCCTGTCTCGCTTCCTGGAGGATGCAGGCCGAAGAGAAGGGCAGCAGGAGCTCCTCCTCCTCCCCGGCAGGTCTGAGGCCGGGGTGCCAGCCCTCGTGTGGGTCTCCTGGCATCGTGGCTCTGCCTTCGGACCGCTCCTGGAACTCCCCTTCGGTCAGAGCACGGAGGCACCTCCTCGGGCTGGCAGCTTGTGCTGGCCCACGAGATGACAAAAGGTTTCCAAGTTTTCTCCTAACTCGTGTGAGCTCAGAGCAAGAACCAGAGGAATGTTTTTTACTACTTTCATTGACTGTTTTAAGTGATATTTACTAGAAAGGACAAAGGAAGCTCCCCAGAACGGGGAGTAGGCTCTGGACTGTGCTGGCTGCTGTGCCTCAGAACAGGCAGAACCAGAGGCAGTTGCCTGAAATGTCTTCACACGTGATGGCACTTGCCCATGGGCTAGTTCTATAATTTTATTTTTTTTTATACTGCTGTAGTGTGTGTTTATTACTCAGCCTGGAGCTGCTTCAATAAATCTGAATAAAATCCACTGTGTCCTTTGCCTGCTCTGTGTGCTTAGCTGCAAGTTTTCCCAGCCCTCGCCAGAGATAATGTTTAGCAAAAGAGCAAAGAGTATTCCCTGCTTAAGTCCAACCCTCCATCACCCAGCGAGGGCTCAGACCTTCCTCTGCCTTTGTAACATGGGATTTAGGGAAGCTCAAGTCTCATACTGCCTTTCAGCTTCAAAAAACCACACTAATCTGTTTAAAACTCCAAAGATTAAGCTTTTCTCTGCCTTTAACCAGTCATCCTCTGTGGAGCTGGGCAAAAAGAGTGGAGGAAAGTGCTGCCATGTCTCTCCCCAGGGACTGTGTGGTCCAGGCCCTGCTGTGGGTGATGGTGAGGACAGCAGATGGGAAGGAAAAGTTTTGTTAAGGGTGGGAGGGATGAGACAAGAGTCAGTGTGGTCAGAGGAAACAGGCACCGAAGGTACAACCAACTGTCTCACCACAGAGGCATGGTTTGGGTGTGATCCATTATTCAATTTCAGAGGTAAATAAATCAATGTCACAACCCCTTCCTAGCTGCTAGTATAGGCAAGAACTGGCAAGACTGGAAGGAAGAAAGCTGCCCTTCTGCTGGTGGCTCAAGCAGATAAACCGACTTCACTTCCATCCTGTTCTCTGATGCCTCAGCCATTTCCAGCCCCTAGGCTGCACCTTTTTTTCCATTTACCTTTGCTGTGCCACCTCTCCATCGCTTGCTGAGCCCCAGGGGAGGCTGGTGCACCGGGCTGCAGGGAGATGAGCCCACGGCCTGGCCTGCAAACCCAGCGTGGAGCACTGCTAGGCCCTGCAAACCCAGCCTGGAGCCCCACGGGCAGCAGCACAGAATCCTAGAAGCATTTAGGTTAGAAAAGACCTTTCAGATCATTGAGTCCAATCCTCCAGGAGCGTGGGGCAGCTCCCAGCCTGGCCGTGCCTTGCACACACGAGTACAGGCAGGCTGGGAGCACGCAGCCCAGGGGAAGGTCACAGCCCAGGACACAGCTGGGATGAGAAGCCAGCAGGAAGCATCCCCATCCCTGTTAGCAAGCAGGGAGCTGCTTCACCTTTATCCCACCTACAGCTGCTCCCGAGGGTCGGGCAAAGTCCGATTTTGCTCAGGGAGCCAGAGGAGCAGAGGTTTCCCTCGTGGCCGTTGCAGCAGCTGTTTTATTTATGCTGCCAAGCAATAAAGGTTGGCTCCCGGCCACATCCGCCTTTTGCACCAGGGACAAAGTTGTTTCTAGCAGCACGGCCCCGTCTGCCGCCTGCTCCCGGCGCTGGGCTGTTACCCGAGCCAGCCCGGGGTGTTTTTGGGCGGGGGGAGGGTGAGCAGCCCTGCTGCTGAAGCCTTTGCAAGCGGCTGTGAATTGTTCCCTCGGTTCCAAGCAGACTCCCAGCTCAGAACCTCTCGGGGGAATCCAGCACACCTGGGCTTGGCTGCTCCACGGCGGCTCCCCAGCCCTGGCAACAAAGGCAGCAGAGCTGTGCTTCCTCACCTTCATCTCCTTCAGCTGGCAGAGAGCCCCATCCCTCCTGCTCCACCTCCCCCGGCTCCCTGCACAGCTGGGAGCACCCCTGTGGAAAGCAAGGCACCTTTTAGTCTTGCATGCTTCATGTCAGCCCAACAGACCTGTTCTGCCAGTTTGATGTTTCCATGCATCGATCCAATCACGACTTCAACACCGAAGCCAGAGGATACAGTCCAGCTGGGCTGCAGGGGAATCTGGCTTCCCTGAAATTGGTTATTAACTTGGTTACGGGGACAGGAATCCTCCTGAATTAATAGAATTCATCTGGAATCACAATGTAGGAAAAGCCCAGGCCTCTCCTCCTAGCCTAGAACCCCTCTTTGTGGCTGCTCCCCTCCAGCTGCAGGAGCTAGACCCCAGCCCACAATCACATCTGGGAGAGGCAACACATACAGGCATCACGAGGCTCAGAGCTCAATCCATCCAAGCATGACATTGCTCCCTCATGGGCTGTTCCTCTTCTCACACAAAGCCTAGAAGCCATCATAGCAGAGAAATCTGGCATCAGGCTGACCCACCTCCTCCTGGCCACAAGACACGCAGCCAGTGTCCATTTTAAGGGCACTATCCTGCTCCTTGTGTTTGGAGGTGCATTCTGCTCAGCAGCCCCTGCTGTCAGAGTGTCCAGGCAGCACACAGCCTTCCTGCCTTCTCCACTGAGGATGGCCAGGGCTCTTGACTGCAAAAAAACCTGAGAAATTCCCTTTTTCTGGCTCAGATGGGAGATGGGCCATTCAAAGGTTCTGCAGTGCACCCACCACGCATCTAGGAGGGAACTGGAGTACACGCTGCTGTTACAATCCCATCTTGTGGCAGCCCAGGAGAAACAAAGCACTAACTGCACACAGCACGATTTTGTCTGTGACTTCAAGCATTCTGGAAGGCCAAAAAGGAGATTACACATCTACCTGTCTGAAATCCCCTGAGAGATCTGGGATGGCTGCAGGTCTAGCAAGACCCATACGGTGAGAAGCTGCCCTGATGCAGGAGAGGCACCTCCACATTATGCCACTCAGCAAGGACTTGTGATGCTCCTGTGTACCTGGAGCCTGGGGACAAAGCCATCCCTGCCCTGCCTGAGCCTCCTGTGCCTGTGATGCTGTCCTGGAGCCAGGGACTGTGCGTCGCACGCTCCAGCACTGCCGGCTCCCAAGGGGTTTGGCTTTTATCCTCTGCCAGACCCCACAGGCCCAGAAGCAGCAAACAATGAAGTCACCACAGGCCAGGCCCCCCTCTTCCTCCGTCTGATGAGCCTTAGGCTGGCCCCATCGCTGGGATAAGGAATGAAACCAGATTTGAGTCAGAGGGGTGAGGAAGGGGAAGGGCAGAGAGCGGCACATTCCCACTGCCGGAGCACCCGGCGCAGCCAACATCTCGGTGCACGTTTGTCCTCCAGCATCTGGCTTGTGATGAATCTCAGATGCACGTATGGGAACCATCAGCCCTGTCTCACCCACATGAAAGAGGAAGGTTTAGCATAAAGCTGGTCATTGCCTATGGCCTCGGAGTGATTCATCCAAAGAGAAAGAATGTGGTTTGGGTTTCGGGTTAATTAGCTACAGATTTGAAAGAGAGGCAAGGCAGGGAGGAGCTGCTGGGATACTGGTATGAGCAAGTTAGCAGCTCTGAAGGCACCGTCACCCAGCCTGAAATCACACCCTCTGCTGAAATCACACCCTTCTTGTGAAAAAGGGCGAGTGACAAGTGACAGGGTTATCAACGACACCCTCAGTGGAGCTGTTCACAATCATCAAAGGAACGTCTGCCCTCCTGCTGGAGGAGAACTGCAGTGTTAACACAGGAACACCCACACTCCTTTGAACACCGATGGCTGCAGCAGCACCCAACTTCTAACAGATGCAAATTCTGCCTGAGATTTCAACGTGCCCCTGCCGAGCTCTGGGCTGGGCAGCTCCCAGTGGGAAGCTGTGCTGCAGGGATCCCTCTTGGCCACGTTAACCCTGATCTCCTTGATCCGGGCTCTCCTGTCTTTCTAGAAACAATTCCAACTGCACTGACACGTGATCGTGGCTGCAGGAGAGAACAGTGCAATTCAAAAATAGAATTAAACCTGCTGCTCTGGAAGCAGCTCCTCGTAACTTTTGTCCCAGACTGCCCCTCTTGGCTGTGCCCCATGAAATCACTCCGATGCCATTTCTTGCTGCTGAAAAATACTTAGAACTGGGCACGAAGTTACTCACCTAGCTCTAGGCACAGGGCCAGCCAGGTCTGCATGTGCACAGAGGCACTGACCTCCAGTGGCCACCGCGGCTCAGCTCCTGGAAGCTGAGCTGAGCCAAAGCAAGAAGCACCCTCTTAAAGCACTGTAAGCAAACCACACTCCCCCCTTCAAAACTGCATTCACTAACATGTCAGTCTGTTACCTCCCATAAAGCTCAAGTCCTATTTTAAACACTGGTGTGCCTGGAAGATTTGTATTATTTACGTACGTTGGAGTAGCAGAAAAAGTTGTGTTTTTTCCAGCTAAATTCTAGTTTGTGCTGCAACCCAGATGTCAGTGGTGCTCCAGAGGCTGAAAACTGCAGGCTGTGCTCTACAGGCTCCTGCACACAAAGAACTGGGGCCTCCTCAGATGCTTTGATAGACACAAAGACTCAGCGCTGTGCAAAGCGATTCCCAGACAGCACCAGTGTGTCCAAAACTGGCCGAGGGTTCTCCTCAGGGCTGGCTACAGCACAGGATCCTGATGATAAAAATCACATCTCTTCCTTCGACAGCACTGATCCCAGTCCCAGTTCTCCCACTCTCCCCCCAGTTTTGCATCTGTTCTAATCTCTAGGAATGATCTGAGGTTACAGCTTTGCTAGCTTGCCACAAGTGGGGATTTCACCAGGAAACGCAACTTGCTGACTCTGGAGCTGGGAAGCTCTGCACCAGCCAGAGGCTATGGGATGGTGCTGGGAGTGAGGGCTGCCAAATTGGCACAAGCTCTAGGGAGAAAGTTTCTATTTTTGTTATACTTGCTCCAAGTGGGAACCGATACTGTCTGGGACAGAGCCAGGCATGCCTCAGACTGGCACCACACACGCTAACAGACTGGTACCTGCATGCTAACAGAAGCACCTTTGTGAAGCTCACTCTCACTAGCAGACAGTTCTGACATTGGGAGACCAGCTGATTTTCTCCTGGGGTGCTCACCTCACTGGCAAGGGCTGCAGCTCTTAGTATCCTCCACTCAACACCTCCTATGCTCCGTCCTCTCCTTGGGAAAACCATCACTTTTGCTCATATGGCACTTTATTTCTGTGCAGGGTAGAAAAAATGAGAAGCACGTGAGAAGCAGCTGCTGCTTTGATCTTCAGTTCAAACAGAAAATAATAAATAATTTATATATATATACGGAGACAAGACAGTTTTTAAATGTTTTTCTTTTATTGCTAGAAGTTGGTTTCAGTCCTATTGCAGCTCTGAAATCCTTCAGTGGAGAAACATTGCAATCATTGTAAAAATCATTATTTGGTGTGCTAAGATCAAGTTTACAATTAATCAAGAGTGCACAATTCAACAGAATATTAACATTTAACCATCAACTTTACAAATAAAATAAAGGCTACAAAGATGTTGCTACTGCGGTATCAACAGTAAAGGAATTATTTACACTGTTTACACCCTAACAAAGAACAAAAACCAAACGCTTCCCCAACAAAATGGTCAATTTAACCATGGACCATGAGTATTTATTAAATCTTTACAGTGCAAGGTGGGCCTAGAAACCAGACCTAAGACTAAAGAGCATCAAGAGAGTTCACAGCTCTGAGCGAGATGCGGTTACGCCAACAGGATCTACTTGCATGAGAGATTTCCTGCCAGGTACAAACAGAAATGGGACTCGAAATCAACTTTTGTAAAGTGCTCCAATTTCTTTCAGTACAAAAATATAAAAAACGGATTTATAAACATGGCACAAATGGTACAAACCAGAGCTCACACGAATGGTTTCCAATGAACAACGTGCTGATGGTCCATGAGGAGCTGCCAGCGGTTACCAGGATGTTGGGTCTGGCCTCGAAAGAGAAAGCAGGGGGAAAGTTTCTTTGTTTTACCCACTCAGCAAGGGCACCACACGTGTAACCTGGCAGCAAGGGTTTGTTTTCTTCATTGATAAATGTGAGAACTGCTGGGGAAGACAACAAAACACTCCAAATTCCCTTGCACAGGGGCACAACACACAGCGACTCCACTGAGCAGCACCGGGGAGCCTGAGCTCCCATTCTGCAGTTGACTGGAAAAGTGAAACAAAAATATGTATTTTTAACCCCTTCCTAGTTGAAATTTCAACTTTCATTGTAAATGCAAATGACAAACACCAAGCTCCATGTACGCAGCATCATCTGACTATTACTCAAAGACAAAACTGTCTGCAAATTACTTAGAATTGCTCCTACGTCTGCAGGAACGCAACGACCTCGACGAGCAAGCAGCTCTAGGGTTACCAAGTCTTCTGCCTCACACTGGGAAATGATGAGTGATCTCAATTTGTGGGATGTGCCACAGCTACAATCCACAGACAGCACCGTTGAAAACTGGGCAAGCATTTACAATCCACACAGGGCAGATGTGCTCAGGACTAGCCAACATGGAGGGATCCCCAGGCTGAAATAGGCAACGACCCTATTCCAGGTGGGAAGGGAGGAGGAAGCATCTTTTACACCAGTTCAAATTGAAACTCAGAACCACAGAAACAGCCTCTACGTTGCAACATCACAACACTGAAGGACAAACATGACAATCACTTTAAGGCTGTGACACAAAGCAAAGAAGGAGGCAGTTCAAAGCTTGTGCTGTCATCTCCTCCACGCCCCAGCTCAGAAAGGAGCCAAAAGGCACCTGGGAGGCACACAATTTTGAACTGTCTAATCCTCAGGTAGCACTTAAAAGGAAACTTCTGTCTGAAGTGATCAAAAAGTCAGATGGAAAGGATATGACTCAGAATCAATAGCTGGATACTTAGCCCAGGACACAGCAGTATTTTGCAGTCTAATTTGCCTAGAAGAGTTCTTCTTTTAGGGACAAGATTTGAGTAGAGAGTCCAAAACAGGTTCACTCGACTGGAGTGATTTGGTAACAATTTCACAGATAAGGTCTGCACAAGTGAAGAGATGAGCCACTATCCATTTAAAGAAAACCTTTCACTTGCTCCCCTCAGCCTTCTACCAATAATTTTGCCACGCTGTGGTGTGGGTACTGAGCAGGAAGCTGTGTGAATACCCAGCATGGCACTTCAATGGTTCTGACCCAGTGAGAGGAGATGCAGCCTCTGTTCAGGGTGAGAGCAGTTTGCACAAAGCCAGCTGCAGCTAGACATGTGTACTGAGGAGAGAAAATGACACTTAAAAGTAATTTCTCAGTTACAGACCAAAAATCTGTCTTCCAAGGAGCTTTTGGGGTGCTGAACCACAGCCTGTAATGGTCCCAGGTCCATCTGCTAACAGCCAGAACTTATTTGAAGCCCTGCTGACGAGTATGAACACACTGAAGATAAAATGTTAAAAGAGATGAGACTTCACTGCAGACTTTATTTTCCAGGTGTCACCGTTCTATATCTGAGTTCACTCATTGCACTGAAGAAGAATGTAGCCTGACCAACCCCTTCAGTCTGTAGAACACTCTCTCCCATACTTTAGGACAGGCACAAAATTAAACTAAATAAATGTTTCCAAAAATTGTTTTCAAATACCCAGAGACATCCCTCTTCGGTTGAGGTGGTTTATTCCACTGATGTAACTTCACTTCAGCCTAAAAACTCTTTAAAACCTGGCAATTTAAGGCAATGGGGGCACAGAGTTTTCACTAGGAGTGGCCCAAACCACAGCACAAAGGAGAGAACATACTGTGCATTCTTGCTGCCTCACTGCAAGCTTACAGGAGAAATTCCACAAGCATCAGAAACAATCAGAGTCTCCCCATCAGCCGACTGAAACCTTGGTCCTAGAGAGCTGCTGGATCTCACAAGGTGCCTCCATCAGAAGTTACACTGATTTGAAGAACTCCCCTCCATTCCAACCTAACTTTTAGAATGGCAAAAACTAGGGTAGAAGTATGTTCTAACCACCACCAACACTGTATGGCAACAATGCTGTATGATGAAAATAAACTCTGTGTTTTCTACTGAAAGTTTATAATGCTTCTTGCACTGTAACTACTGAAATAATTTTAAAATGTTCAAGCAAAGTGGAGTTACAGCCTTAATGATGGGCCTAACAGCTGCAACAGCATCAGTGATTTGAAACAGAGTCAAAAGACTATTATCAAACATGTTTTCAGAGGTATTAACCCAAGTTTTTAAGCTCTGAGATACTGATTTGTTTAATTCTGTAATAATACCCTCTAAACAATCTCTCCTGTGCACAATATGTCTGAGTGGTCACATTCAACATATACTGGGGAACAAACACATCCTCAGGGGACGTGTGTGGTAAAAACAGAGACGCAGAGCAGAGCAATACAACACAACAAAACGACTGTGCAAATTACTACAAAGGGAAATAATGCCTTTGGAGCAGAACACTTCATGTCCTCACCATTCCATGATTAAGAACTGACCCATTTAACAAGAGGTATCAAAGCTGGTTTAGCTGTAAGCAGCTAAACCAACACAGGTTTAGCTAAGAGTATTTTCTTTTTTTTTTTTTTTTTTCCTTTTTTTTTAATTTTAAAACCAAACAGATCTCATTCCCTTCATTCCTAACCCAGTGCTGCAGAGAAGTCTCTGCAGTAACAGCAGCTTTGATATCTTGTGGTACTTGGAGTAAAGTCCCAACAACTTAACAGACAAACAAAAGATGCAGAAAATTTAGGATTAAACAACACAATAAATTACTGCATTCACACGCTTCTTATACATGTCTTCATCAAAATCCAAGTCTCTAAGTTCATTCTGAACCAGCTCATGAGTTTTGCCTGGGAACCTGTGCTGCTCTCACTACCACTGAGAGCTCCCCAGGGTCTCAGGGGACAGGGATCCCAGTGCAAGCCAATGGCCCATGAAATGTGCATTCAGTCCGACTCTTCACTCCCGTTGCGTGTTCTCATGTATCCAGCCCCTCTCCTCAAGCTGGTGGAGATCCTCACCAGTGAGGACTCTGTTTAGAAGCTCTCACCTCTTCTCTTCCACTGTCCCTGGTCAGTGAGCACATGCTCCACTGGACTTGCTATAGAAACAGAGGCTATCCCAGCTCCTGGGAGCAGGGCCCACGGCGTGTCACGCCTGGCTGTGTGGACAGGCCTGCCAGGCACCTGCTGACTGACACTGCTAGCAGGAGCCATTGCTGGCTGTGGGCCTGTGAAAAGGGATTTCCAAATTTGCAGCCATTTTGGGGCCTACTACTAAAACTTTTTACATCAAAATCTGGGCGGCTCAACATCAACTGTAACAATCTACAAGGTGGTGCCCACAGAGCCTGCACGTTCTCCGAGCAGAGCACGTTACAATAAAAGGCAGCATTTCAATAAGCTCTGAATTTCTATACCCATGCCACGCATTGAGACTTTTCCATGTTTGGAGGATTTAAAAGGAAATTGTTACTACTGTGCCTTCATTCTGAGCTGCTGGCAGAGGAGCCAACGAAGTAGAGCAGTAATCCTGGTCTGGTCCTCGCTAGTAGTAACGGGGCAGAGATGAGAAGACTTCTGTGTCAAGTCTCTGTCACGTTGAGCACTGGGGCCTGAGTTCTTGAAATAGTTTGTCAGAAGATTAATCTTTAAATGGAAACAATTAGAAGAAAATTACATCTTCTTTGCTGGTATCATCCTGGACATTTAACAGACTTGGCTGAGAGGGCACCAGGGGCTGAGTGGGAACGTTATTGGGCTTGAATAGGTTCGCTGAGGCAGATGAAGGTGCTTCTGGCTGAGCATCTGCTGGGCCATAAAATTCTAGAGAACAACAGAAAGAAATGGAAGAAGACATATTCATGATACTGCAGAGAGCCTGATGCACTGCCATGGGTACACAGGTTGGTCAAGACATACCTGGCTGGAATGCAGTGGTCTGGCTGCCTGGGAGGACGGGACTCGCGGACCGCCTGCCCCTCAGCACCCCCTCCTCTCGCCCCACAAGCCTGGGGGGCAGCAGCTGCTTCTGGTCAACAGAGGCTACAGAAAATATTTTACAGATCAGTACTCGAGGCTGGCAGTACTTCAGAAATTTCACTCCTTCATGCTGTGCTGACACCTCTGCGTATCCAAGGAAGCTGCTATACCACAAGGACCTGCTGCTTCTGTTGCAAGCTACTTAAGTTTTCTCTTCAGCTGTTTAGACCACACAATCTTTCTCCTCTTACTTGAGGACTTCTATTCAGTAACTAGCAGCCCCCAACAACCACAGATTTAAACCTTAGTATTATAAAGAACAGCAGAGAAAGAAAACATAAAAAAATCTTTGTCCCTAGCATTCAAACAGCAACGTCTGTTTGTGCTACTCTGAACACGCAGAACTGTGATGAGCTTTTGTCTCTGCTCTCCATCTGTCTCCCAGCTGCTCAGTGGCAGAGCACATTGATTCTGGTGGTACAGCCTGTCAGCTCCTTGGTTTCAACAATAAAAGCAATTCATGAAACGGTTACTCTGGAACCAAAGAACTCTTCTCAGTGCACATTCCTCACACATCACGAAATCCAAATTCAATACACGGTATTTTGCCTCTGGTACAGAAAGTTTTGTTCCATTTTATTCTAAGATCTACATATGGGCATAAAAAGCACGCATCCCATTAATGCTCATGAGAGAACAGAGACCAATATATCTGTGGTTTATACCTTTCATATAAATTCCAGAAAAATCCCATTAAGTGCATTTCCACCGCAGAGATCATTATATAAGAGCTATTAAAAATAAACTTGGGGAGATGTGGTATTAGAGCTTTATTTTCCCATTTACAGGCATTTGGTATTCAGGGTAAAAGGATATTAGGCTTCATTTATGTGCAAACACAAGCAAGTTTGAAGCTGTCCTAAACTTTAGGCATGACAGAATCAGACAGTTCTAAAATGTGCAGAAGACTTTTCCCCCTCCCCTCCCTAGTCAGGTTTGGCCATGAGTTTGCTGCAGCAGTGTAGGCCCAAGCAATAGGTAAGTTTGCCAAGCTTGAAGCCTACACAAAACTGAAAAGATAAATTTTGTAACTTAAA
Organism: Merops nubicus; assembly: GCF_000691845.1. Taxonomy (NCBI): domain Eukaryota; kingdom Metazoa; phylum Chordata; class Aves; order Coraciiformes; family Meropidae; genus Merops; species Merops nubicus. Next base: position 5,540 of record NW_008603922.1, on the reverse strand, counting down.
ATTACAGATCATTCTCCTAAGCTGCAGTAAGGCTATTTTAAGTGGTAGAGAAAAAGTGGTTTTTACTGCGTCTGTCATTAGCAAAGATCACTACTTTAGAACCTAGTAGTTAGCAGCAGCAATTACACCATGAGAGGGGGACTGTGTTTTTACTCGCTTCTATTTGTGACAAAATTAGCCCCTTTCAGCTCTACAACACACAAAGGATCACAGTTCTGGCCTTGAAATCTGTGTTTAATGACTGACTGGTGCTAAGAAAGGCATCGCATTCAATGTCATTACAACTCTGGACATATAGTAAGAGAAGTTCAAGGCAGCCTCAAAACACTTCATTCATGCAGAAATAGCTTTCCTCCTTCCCTCCCCTGTTTTCCTTTAACACTACAGTTAGGCAAGAAGATTTCACATCCAAGTTTACAACCTCTTACTATCATTCTGTCCTGTTGGATTACAGAACTCCATTTTCAACATCATCCCTTTGGGCTGTATTTCTGATCTAGACAGTATACAGATTCCTAAGTTCAGGATGTGAAGAGCCTGCTACCTGCAGGAAGCACACTAATGATTTGTAGTGTATTAATTTCTGGGCTCCACACGAGCAGCCAGAAGTTGCAGCTGCAGTGTTCTGTCTCCCTGTGATGCTGGCAAAGAGAAAAGTGTTTAAATACACCCACCTGAACTGTCCGTCCTGTGCGAGGCTTTGTTCTTCCCACTTTTGTCTTTGCTTCCTTTTGTAAAAGTTGCCAGCTTGGTGGGAATCTGCTGCTGGACTGCAGCTGGTTTCTGGATCTGGTTGGTGGCGCTCAGGAGGTGTATTGGCACTTCATTCTTCAGGGCAAGGGCCGGGCGACTCTCCAGGCTGGCACTGTCCCTGCGAACCAAGTCCGGCCGCTCCAGGTAGTCCAGCCCCGAGACGCTCACTCGCACCGAGGTCTTCAGGGTGGGCAGGGAAGGCTCCAGCCCCTCGCCATTGAAGCTGACAGAATGACTTAGCAGCTGGCTCTGCAGGAGGAAAAAGGCATCTGAAGTCAAATGGCTCTCCTCACCCTCTCACATACAATGAGAAAAGCCCTGAGAAGGTGAAGCACTTTCTAGTGAAAAATGCAACAGGTTTGCCAGCATGCCTGGGCCCTTGTCTAAGGGCAGCAAGAGCAAGACTAAGTCATTGGACACTAAAAAGAACCTCAGCAGCTCCAGATTGTTTGATATTGCACCTAGCAAAGGAAGGCAAAAGCAGCCTGCAGGAGGTGATAAGATGGGACAGAAGGCAGGACTTCAGGCCATTAACAAATGAGTCAACTTAATCAGATATCAACCTTCACATTTTGAAACACAAGAAATGGTTTTATACAAAATGCTACCAGTGTAGCACATTATCTGCAACTGCCTGCCTGTGTCTAAAAAACCCACAGCCACATTCAAAAATAACTTATTAAGTTTCTGTCTTTAAAAAAAAAAAAAAATACTCTTGTTACCAAACATCTGGGTGGATTTCACAGACACTGGGGAACTGCCAAGCTCTGATTTCTCTGACAATAGCCATCACCAGCTATTTCAGATGACGGTTCAAAGAGCCTGGTAAAAAGCTAACACGGGTTAGAGCTGCAAAACTTGCAACCTCCATTCAGAGGCAAGCATGAGAAGAGAAATAAAACTCCAAGAAAACCAGTTCCTCACCTGTGCCATTTCCGGGGAGAAGGTGCCCGACACTGTGTTCTGCTTCTTCAGCTTCCTCAGCTGATCCAGACGCTCCTTCTCCTTCTCGACTGCCCTCTGGGCCTCCCGCAGTCTCTCCAGGTCATGCTGATAGGCCTCCCTCTGCCTCTCCAGTTCCTCCCTCTCCTGGGTCAGCTTCTCCCTCAGCTGCCGCGTCTCCTCTTCGCGCTCCTGCAGCCGCGCCTCCGTGCTCTCGAATTCCCTCTGCTGCCGGCTCCTCTCCCGCTCCAGGCGCTGCTGCTCCAGCTTCAGCTGGCTCTGCAGCTTCTGGACGTTCATCAGCTCTTCCCTCTGCTTCTCGAAGTTCCGCTGCTTCTCCTGCTCCAGCAGCAGGTTGCCTCGTGTCGACTGCAGCCGGTATTGCTTCTCCCGGTCCACCATGGTGGCTCGTTGCACCTCAATGTAGCTGTCCTGCTGAGATATCACTGCCTGGAGGGGGAATAAGCTCAGTAAGTGCAAGAAACACACCCAGCTGAACGTTCAGATAACACCATCTACCAGATTAGATCACAGAGACTTTTGTCTTTAAGGGCAGATCTAAATTCCAGCTCGGTCAGCCCATCGTGACTGACACGGTGCTAACCATGGATAAGGAAATAAATTATGCTTACTTAGGACAAAATGAACATTCCTGCCCCTAGAGTTACTACTCTCAACCCAACCAGGCAAAATATTGTTGATCACACGGTTACAGTAAAAACAACTAATACATACACACATGTGTGTATCAAAAACAAAGTGAAGAGAGGAGCAGGGTGAGCTGAGGGAGCTCCAGCTAGCACAGGAATGGCCTTAAAGTGAGCAGGAAAAAGGGAACAGTTGCTTAAGGCAACAGACCTAACACTTCCTTCAAAACACCAGTGTTTGTTTCCTTGAGTCTCAGGGCTTAAGTTCTGCACTTCCCTCTAGCTTTAGGGGATATTTTCAAGGTAGCTGCTCTCCAAACTTGTATAGATTTTATATGTAATGCCTAATGAATTCTGGGTTAGTAAATGGTGGTTTACCTGAAGACTGAAGAGCAACTGTAACAGTGTTTGTATCCTTTGGACAAGCTGAAGAGGAGGGGAGGAAAAAAAGACATCAGACACTTGAAGAGAGCAGCTCTGTTTTGATGCATTAGACATTTTTCTTTTTAGACAGTGAATATAACCAATGGTATCCATACAAAACCACACACAGTGGAAGCAGGGCTACAAGGGGACCCTAACACAGTCACAGCCAACAGAGGAATCTGCAGGCAGGATTAATTTTCACATATTAGTTCTCACAGAGATGTAAATCAGTGCCCTGTGAGCCTCACTGGGACTCCAGAGAGCAATCCTGATCAGTTTTCTTCACATGAACTGTTTAATGCTCACTTCCTGCCACACTCCAGCACTGGATCACTACACAGCTATAGCCCTCACGGGGGATCCAGAGGCAAGGGTTATCCCTGAGCTGAGAAGATGCCAACCCACCAAAGACTCAGGAGGAGTTCAGCAGCTCTCTGATGTGTGTCAACACACCCAGAACCCAGCTTCACTTTCTAACAAGATTTTTCTCTCTGCATTCATGTGTTAGAGTCACAAAGCACAGCCTGTTAATCTGCTTGTGGTTCCACAGACATGAAAAATAGTAAGTTTTTTGGTGGGGTTTGGTTGTTTGATGTGGTTTTAAGTAGCAATATTATAATAATAGCATGTAAGTTTAGATTTCCTAATGGAAGTAACATACCTGAGACTCTATGGTGGGCTGAAAACTACTGCTGTCATCCAGCCTTGTGACATCACTCTGTAAAAAAAGACAAGAACATCTGCACCAGAGACACTTGTTGGGCATTGGTAGTGCTGCCAGAACAAGTTGGATGGGTTCATCTCATGAGGGAACAGTGTTTAGTGCTGGAGCAGAGGCTGCTCCCATATACTGAAGGACACATATTAAAAATGCTTAAATCAGAGGCCAGGCTGCAACAGATGCACTGTGATTAAAGCTAGAGTTAACAGATGCATGGTGATTAAAGTTGGAATTAACAGATGCATGCTGATTAAAGCTTGAGTTAACAGTGCAGCACCAAATGAACAAATATTAACATCAAATGATCATGCTTCTCAAGTACTAAGGTGTCAGCTCACCCCATAAAACATCTTTAATAGAGTAATTTGACTGACACAGCCCTGTTAGAGTCTTGCCCAACCAGCTATTCTAACTTCTAGAGTTGTTCTGCACCATTATTCTGAAGAGGGACATGAGGGAACACATTGAAATCATGCATAAGTCCAACATACAGTTTGAGATCCTTCTTCTGCATCAGAAGGGAGGTCGTGGAGTTGCACATCTGAGGTTACTGCAGGGCCTCTCCAGTCCCACTGTCTCTGGTCACCACTGTTGTTCTTCCTAAAACTGCCACCTGAAAGAAGATGGTAGGATGAGGAATTCACACCAGCACAGGGCCTGGGAAAACTCACTGCCCAACAGAGCAGGCAGGAGAAAATGGCGACTTTGAAGTTAGACCCAGTAGGGCTTCTCCATCATGATTCAAGGTGGAAGAGCAGACAACAGTGATGAGGACTGCTCAAAAAAAGTATAAAAATGTGAGTTGAGTGGGTGAAGGTAACTAAGGACAGTACAGTCAAATGACATTATAGTATTTTAAGTGAAGCAGCCACAACATGTGCATGAAGATGACTGTCTGTGGCTACCAGAATTGCAAGCTCCTAACACAGAATACTTGTTAGTAGAAAATTCTGTTCAAATCAGCACCACTGGAAGTGTGGAAGGTGGCAGGGGGAGGTGGGAACCATACTGTACAAAGCACCTGCAGCATGCCAGACACATACAGCCTTTCAGAGGCTTTTCTAGAAAGTGTTCTAGACATTAACAACTAGTGAAATAAAGACCATTTATTTTTCAATAAACACATAAAGCAAAAATGGAGATAAATAGTATCAAGTATTTTCACTCATTTCATTAATTGATAAAGCATCTGTGCCAAAAGGGCCACTGATATTCTCTAAGGATTCAACAACTCTTTAGGAAATGTGCAGATACAAAACAAAGTAGAAAAAAGTTTTCATGAGTCAGTAAAAGCAGGCAGCTGAATCCAAGTTTCCTAGAGTTTCAGGTCAAATTATTTTTTTTTCAACAAAATTAGAAGTTCTGTGTGGAACTGTGGTAATTAGAAAGTCTGGGTTAGGGTAATGCCCTCAGCATAGCACTGAGAGCCCTACTCTGCTCTCTAGTGTTGGTATCAGAAGAAAAAATACAACATGCTAATAGAACATGCTAGAAATTTCCTCTTATCCTCCTTTTTGAGCCTGATGAAGCTTCCTTGTATCAGAGCCTCTCAAGTCATTGTTCTTATCTCATTCTCTGCACAGAGAAACACAGTAAGGAGCTAAGAAGCTCAGAAGAATGTGGAATGGTCTCTTTCTTACTTTTATGTGAAACTGAGGGACTACTGTCATATCCTCCAAAGGTCTCTGCTCTCCTGGGGAGTCCTGACCCAGAGCCATCTTCAGGCTGACAGGATCCACTGCCTAAGTGAGTGAAGATAAGGTTCTGGAGATCTTCAGCTAGGAAAGAGGAAAACATGTCATGTAAACAGTCATGCCTCTGCAGCCAGGCAAGTGCATCATGCTAACAAGCTTAAAAAAAAACCCCAAAATTCAACCACCAAGTACATGAAAAGACTGGGCAGTTTGAGAGACTTTATGGTACAGATGACTTTTCCTTCATGACCAGCTCTTTACAATGGGGTCTTCATATTGCACATCAAAGATGACATCTTCCTTGACTGCAGGTTAGATTATTAAGCCTTCAGTGTTTGGTTTTTCTTTTTTTTTTTT
>NW_008603921.1:64700-66692 GCF_000691845.1 Merops nubicus | reverse complement strand
ACCTCCCCTGGCACAGCTTAACCCATTTCCTCTTGTCCTGTGGCAACTAACTCAGAAGAGACCAGCACCCACCTCACTACTACCTCCTTTCAGGTAGTTGTAGAGAGCAATAACATCGCCCCTCAGTCTCCTCTTCTCCAGGCTAAGCAATCTCAGATCCCTCAACTTCTTGTCAGAAGATCTGCTGCAACCTCACCCCAATAAACAGCATTTTCTGTACAAAGCAACACCTCCCAAAGAGCAGAAAAGATCCCCTCAGGGCCAGCAGAGACGAAGCTCACCTGCAGCCTTGCAGACCGCTGCCACCCACACCTTTCATTAGTTAAACCCTGGCCAGGCTCTCTTCTCCCATTAAGGAGCAGGAGGAGAAAAAACTCTTAAGTGCTCTCCAAAAAGTGCCATAAATGCCATCTGATAAAGAGAATCAATATGAAATAGTCATATCTGCTGGCCTTTTGTGACCTTTCTGATGGCTGAGGCTTCAGTTGTTGATTGCAGGCTCTTCAGGGCACTGGTGACAAGGCAGAAAGTAGCATGGCTGTGTCCTGGGCCTGCCCTCGCTGCCACAGCCCAAGGCAGCAGCAGTAGTAACGTACATTATTATCACTAAGGAATGCCCTACTCCATCAGGATGGACCTTGTCTGGACAATTTGGCTGCACTGGGCTGGAGGCCCTTCCTAGCTTTCAGGGACCTATGCTTGTCTTTGTGTTGAGTTGTATTTGTGAATGATGCAAGTTCCAAAGTTTGCGTGTTGCTAAGCTTAAAGAGGCCAGTATGAGTTTTCTTGGATTTTCTCTATCTGCCGAATCAATCCACAAGAGTGAAAATTCATTTAGGGCAAACATTTCTAGTCCTAGCACCCAACCCAACTTTAACAAAAAAGTCAAAGGCAGCCCCTCCTCTGCTCACAGCTGTGAGATCTAGGCCTACAAATTCACTATATAATTAAAAAAAAAAATAAAGGCAATTTTGTTCTAAGAATTGTTGCCAAAGCTCAGTGGTAGGACCACACTGAAGTGGGTGCAACAAAGAGATACAATAATATCTTCAGATGTCTTTGGATGCATTACCTCTTTCAACCACTTAACTGATATAATGAGCTAAATGAAAGCATATGTTTTTTTTATATCACAGAGCTGCTCCTTACAATAGGTGAACTAACTCAATTTTTAATTTCTCAGCCCCTTATCTTTGACTCTCAACACCTGCAGGAACTAAGCTATAAAATGTAATGATGGCAAACGTGCAGACTTCAAACTTGGTCTGAATTGACTCCTGTTCTCTGTCTTTTCCACCTAAGAAGTGCACCCCTTCCCCCATCACTCTGTGGAGTATCCTCAGTCCTCATGCTGCTCCCTCACTTGCAGCACTAGCAAGCCAAACCCTTCTTTCCTCCTCTTATTTCCTCCCACCACTGTATCCTTCTGTCTCCTTATGCTACAGGATCATTTTGGCATAGCTTTGTTTGTGTCTTGTTTTGATAGCAATGAACTTATCATTAGTCAAAAGGAAGACAGCACCTCAGTGTTTCCCAGCTGCTTTCTTTTGTACATCCTGTGATTTTTATGAAAGGGTTGTTTGATTTTTTTTTTTTTTTTTCGGTTACCTGCAAAGTGATCTGATGATATAATTGTATTTTGGGTTTCTTCAGGCCTTTTCAAAGTCTCTTCCTTTTTATAATCCTCTTTCCAAATCCTGAAAAGAGCATTTTTCTTAGCATTCCTGTTCAGTACTTTTGAACTCCGCAAGCATCTTCCTTCTGAAGAGGGGAATGCAAATACATGTTCTAGAGCAGCCTGCCCTGAAAGGGCACCTCCTGGGGTATCTAAGAAGCATTTTTTAAATAGCTATTTTTCCACTAGCTTTTTGTGTTAATGGTCCAATGACAGCTGGCAAAGGAGCTGTTCCTCAGGTCTCTCCCTTGCAAATTGACGTTAATGGGCACACACATCTTATACCCACACAGATCTTTGCTTGGTGGGCTGTGTGG
>NW_008603921.1:53736-64669 GCF_000691845.1 Merops nubicus | reverse complement strand
CATTCCTGCACTTGTGGGCACCACTTAGTCACATCTTTACACTTAAGTGTTGTATACTCATCTTAAGCATCTCTTAAGACATTTCAGATTATTTTTTGTCTCAATTTTACACCCCTTAAAGGGTATGGACCATCTTGTCACCTCTCCTTATTCAGTGCTTGCCACTTTGGTGTCACAGCCTGCTGCAGGGTCTTCCAGATACTCTGCCAATACACATAAGCAGTGTCAAGTAATAAATTTAGGCATGGAAATCTCACTGGTAAGGTTTCTCTGGAGGCAGGACACAAAATATCATATAACCTACATGCATAAGAGAAGGGCTTGAAAGGCTGTTTTTTGGTTAAGATTAGTTTGGGGAAAATGAAGGTGCATTTGGTTTTTATACATGTGTGATTTTTCAGAATTGCTGAACATGTGTAATGCCCCCAGTAGCCAGAGGGAGCTGAGACTCCTACATATCTGCAAGTCCATCTTCCAAAGGAGTAGTAGGACTGCATTCCACCACTGAACAACTTCTTAGTGCTGGTTTAGAGTTGGAGATGGGGACCTTGATTTCACTTAGTGCATGACTGATACTGCTGTTTTAACAGCAAAATTCTCCATCAACACAGTTCTAAGGAATGAGGAGCCAGAGCCTGTCAGGTGGATTAGCCATATGTCAGCTCCCCAGTGTGCTACAGCAGAGCCAACGTTAATCTGAAAACTTGATCACAAGCCAATGGGAACAATTATATAACCTAGAAATCTGAAAGGCGAATAGTACAAAAACAAACAAGAAAGAGCAATCATCCCTACTTCCACTTGTGTGCATTTTACTACAGCTATTAAGCAATAAAGATTGTCGTATAATTGGCTTTTTTAAAACTACAAAAATGATGGAAGGGTTGCAGTAATTAAAAACTGCAGGTGAGATGTTGAAAGATGATAAATTACATAAAGGCAGAGCGCAAATGAAGCAAAAATCTCTACAAGTATTTATTTTCTTCTCCATGGTTTAGAGAATTTGTGGATTTTCTGTTTGTTACTGACTGACGTTGACAAGCTGGTGTCAAATTGGTCAGAGGGACAGATAGCTGTCAGAAGGAATTAAGTCACCAGAGTGGAAGATTACTCTTTAAAAATGGTGTCAGGCCCCAGAAAAGATGCAAGCTGTAAGAGTTATAAGGACATAGGAGCTTCTATGGCACATTCCTGACTTGCCACGAAGGTCCAAAGCAAACTCTGGAAAACTGACAACAGAAGAAAAAGGTCCAACAGAATTATTCCTCCCTCATGGTTAAAGGAGATAATCGTGCACTCAGTTCAGCTTATTTATTAAGACAGTACCCAGGGCCCCTCAAGGTGGGGCCTTATTATGTGAGGCACATAAAATTAGAACAAGTCTCTGCCCCCCCCAAAACATACTCTCCTTGTACAAAGGTAGGAGAGAGGAGGATAAAATATAAGCTGAATCAACTAGCTGTGGAAGAGAGGTTCAGCTAATTCTCTGAAACACACTGGACATTATTCTACAAAGAAAACATCTACCTAGGTAGTTTGAAATGTCAGCCTTTCCTTACCGCCCCAGAGCCATCCTCCAGAGATCTGCTACAGAACTAGAAATCAGTTTAAAATCCCACAGGAAGGTTGCCCATCTGCAGTAAACTCCTGGGACTTACCTGATCCTCAGTGCTGATTTTCCACAGTATGATTCTTGGGAATCTAACAGTCTCCCTGCTTCAAGACTCTTGGAAGAAAGTCTACAAATCTGACATAACATTTAATATTCAATATCTGGCCATATGCTTTTGTACCTATTGTATCCTGAGATATTATTTGCAACTTATTTTGTATTTGTGGCTTCCTTGGGTTTTCTTTTCTATTTTTTTTTTTCTTTTTTTCCCAAAGATGTCCCCAGTTGCACAGCTCCCTAGCACTTTATATTCACATTTCTGAATTTGCTGTGTATAAATGGATGGCACTGCTCCTCATCAGCATGGGCAAATACTTCATTGCTAAGTACTGCTAGTAATAATAACACTTGTTATTTTGCTGGTTTTTTTTGTATCTTCAAAGCATTGAAAAAAAATTATCTAAGCTGCTAGAAAAGCTTTTCCAGCAGCGTTTCAGATTTCACAAAACCATCCATTTGCTCTGTGTCCAAGCTTTCAAGACACCGTAGTACAGTCCAACAGTAATCTGCAGCAATGTCAGACCTGACATAATCTCCACGTCAGCGCGTGTTGATGTGTACACAACCCTAAAAGCTAGAGGCACGAGCTGTACAGCAGAGGCCACCAACACTGGACACTACAACCCAGGGAGATTTTTTTGTATATGATGTATAAAGAGTGATTTCAATGAGAATAACCCTTAGTTTGGATTAAGGGTCCAGAAGGAAACAACCTAAACAAAAGATTAGTGAGAGAGTGTTGCATACATTTTGTCTGTATTAGGCTGTTCTGAGGTGGAGACAAAATGGCTGTCAGGCTTTACTGCCAGCTTTGACATTAACAGGAGGCAAGGAAGCCAAAGGATTGCGTGCCGGCCTCAGACTCAGGCAGCCTGTGCCCTGCGAGCTGCCAGCTGAGTGACACGAGGAACACTTCACCTCTTCTCTCTCCTTTCCTACCCATTGCTACTTTTGTAGATTGTGAGCTCACCTGGAGAGAAGCTGTTTTCTTCTTCTGCCTATGCATGGCAGCGCCCTGAGCTCAGCTGGGCCTCTAGGCACCAGGTTAATACATATAATAACAGTGTGGGACAAAAAAACAAAGGCATAACAGTTTCATGATGGAACGCATCTCAGGTGAGCTAATATGTGCAAAGCACTTTGAAGTTTAAAGGTTCTGCAGCATGTAAAAGCAGAGCATTACTTTTGTATGGATTTGTAGATCCTGAAGACTCATGAAGCCACTCAAAACATGTCTCTACTCAGTGAAGTGCAGAATGTGAATCCCTGCTATGCACTCTTTCTCCAAATGGAACAGTATGTGCAAGAAATTCCTGTTCAAGGATGTCATTAATAAAACCCATGTCATTATAAGCAAATATCCTTACTTTTAGCACCTCTCTATATTAAAAAATGAGCATCCCTGAGGAAAAATGCAAATAGGCTTTTCACAATCCTGCTGATTTTGGCATTATCACTTCTCCATTGCTTTAAGTCACTCTCACTTTCTGGTTCTCCTACAATAAGTTGCCATGGGAAATACAAAAATTCAAAGAAAAAGTGTTATAACCTGCCAACAGGTTGACATGAATATTATCCATTCTGGCTCCTGGAGCTGAACTGACTTTCCAAAGTTCGCTGAAGGCCAGCTGATCCCTGGCCAAGAGTAAAGAGTATTTTGTAACTCCATATCCAGGCTTCTTGGCCAGGTCCTTTCCATGGCCAGAGCTGAGACCCAGCCCAAACGCTCCCCAGATGGATTCCAGACCCAAACCACTACTTCGGATCATGCTTGCTTTAGTTGCTGTCACACCTCACCACCTCTTTTGAATTATTATTCACTGTATTTTAGGAGCAGGGAGCACCCTAGCTCAGGATTAAGGGCCTGTCTCATGAAGTGCCACCCAGACATACCCAGTGGTGGTCCTGGAGCTCATCTTTTGACTGAGACAAAATGCAGCAACTGAGCAATGCATCCCATAAAGAAAGCAGAAGAGTTACAGGAGAACAAGCAATTAGCTGGCACAGCTCTGTGCCTAATTTTGGTGGTTCTGCATCATTTCAACTCTTCTGCACCATTTTGTGTATGTTTTACTGTAGAGGTCCACACCAATACGCACACTTGCATGCATCTATCCAAAAGGAGAAAAGCTCTAATTAAATAGTCCTGAAGGACACACACCACCCCCCTGGACCGTGTACCCTTTCACGGCCGCAGACATCTTTCCAAAGGCGGTGCCACTAGGTGGAGCTGAGCAACAAAATTCCTCCCAGGCCATGTGCAGCAGCTGCAGCATCAGCGTCATTGCCCAAGTCACAGGTTTAAACACGTTTCTTGCTTACTGGGCACTAATGTTGTTTCCCTGGCCAGTCGATACAGGGACAAGCTGTGGCGAATTGTCATTAAGAGATTGCAAAACCGTACTCCTCAACCGTACTGATTCACCCTTAGCAGAGGATGATGTCAGTCTGGGTAGGTTTGGCAGCCAGAAATGAGTTTAGGAAACAAAGGAGGGGCTTCTGCATGCCCCACAGTTTATGGAGTAGAAAAGACTCCTCTGTAACATCTTCTTTTGGTTATCTAGGGAACAGGGGGTATGGCAGCTTTTGGCCCCTAGGTGAAACACTTCTGCATCGTTGACAGCCTCCTGAGAGCCCAGAACACAGGTGGGAAACAACTCTGCTTCCCCATAGTTACCTCTCTAGCCTTTCAGATGATCCAATGCCAGCAAACTGAACACAAAACTGCCTGTCCTTCTTGGTGAGGGACACTGCAACAGAGAAAAATACAGGGGAAAGCAGTAATAAAATAAAACCCCAGCTTCGCGGTACAGACAGAGCAGAAATTTCAGGGAAACAATCAAAATGCAGGCATATCTGGTAGCAAAATGTCAGTCTCATCTTGCACAGGTAGTGGTGCCAAGAGGCTAAAAACTGGTTCTGTGGAAACACACAGTGCTGGGATGCCCTACCTGAGAGAAGTGACATTGCCAGGTTATTTTACACAGCGCGTTGGCAGTGATCTGTCTCCATCTCTTTGGCAGCAGGCAGAGTTAAGTGTGTTCAGCACCCCACAGTGGAAGGGATTATCCCACCATAAAGGGAGTTAAAACCATCCCATTTATTTCGTCAACTAGTTTACCTATAAACGATTCCATATCTCAACAAGTATGGTGGTGGGAATTCTGCTTATAACTTCCTGAAGATGTTTTAAGCAGGGAACATAAATGAATGTCGAAACAAAAGGGGAGGAAAGGTAAAAATAAAAGATATTAACAAACCAGGTAATGGCAACATCTGAACACTTTTTAGGATGCAAATTGTCAGGCTAAATCTGAATTACAGTTATTGATAAATGTCATGGACTGCAGTGAGCTGGGAACAGAACGCAAATACAACTGCAGCTTGTAACATTCAACATTACAGGTTATGTGTTGAAATGGGAATAGGGATTAGCTAAATCTGCAATGCAGTGAGTCCAATATAAACTTCAGAGAAAATAGTGTGAAACCTGAATCAGACCTTAAACTTTGCAATGCACTTACATGGATTCCATGTCCATGTGAGAAAAAAAAAAATTGTTGAATGAATCTCAAATACACTGTTTCTGTCCAAGCTTAAAGGTATTATCCAAAATAACCTTATTTTTGTATTGACCTAATCAAGTGGATGTATCAACAGAAACACGGTATATCATCTCTCACCTTCTTTATTCCATGTGTCATATTGTGGCAGCCTCAGTTTTAGTTTATTACAGAACAAGTGCTTTCTGCATCCCAGCTCTTTAAGTGGCAAATATCTGCAGGCAAACACCACACAGGTGTTTCAACGGTACGCCGTGCAAAGCAGGTCCTACAGTGGCAGGTTTCTAGAATGGTAGCCAACTGGCTAATCTGTCAGAGGGCCACTTTTCTCAGGCCAACAATTCTAAGATGCTTTTCAGTCAAGGTGTGTTAAAGCCTGCAGGAAAGGGTGTGGTACATTCACAAAAGTGTGTCTGTGGCCAAGGTGTTCCCAGGAATGTGGGATGAGTCACCAGTGTCACATTGCTTAGCTGCCTGTGACAGGTGACATTCGGGAGTCCTGTTATTACCCAACAGAAGTATAAGTGAGCCTTGCTACATGCAGGCATTGAAATGTGACATGACCATCCTATGGCTTCCAGGAGCACACAGGACTGAAGCTGTAGGATTAGAGCCTGAGAGAAACTGGGCCCTCTGTGCCTGGTAAACAGTTTTGAGGAGACTGATAACTTTCAAGAGTCTAGCTGTATATTACCTCACTGTAATGAACAGAAATAGCTTTTTAATGATACCTAATCTAATTTGATAATTAACTTTGTCTTCAGAAAATAAACCAGTATCTGCTGCCTTTGAAATTTGACATTGGGAAGCTGGAATATAAAACAACTTTTTTTCTACCCTATTGGGCTTTAGGCAAACTTAGATAGCATCCTTGGTCAAGGGCAATTCAGCCTTTGACTCCAGCTGCGCTACCTGACGTAGGCAAATGGAAGCTGTGATGTGGCACTGTCACATTAGAGCCTCCTTGGCTGTCCTCTAAAATGTGCAGGGGTGCCTCATTCCCCAGATCCCGCGTTGCACCACGCCACCAAGGAGGCTTGCCTCCAGACCTGCCGAGACTCGTCCGCCACCCGCCGCGCTCGCACATCAGCCTCAGGTCATGACTTCTTTCTCCCCCAGGGCACCCTTTGGAGAGGGAAAACTCGTACCCTTGTGCAAGCCTGGCCCGTCATGTCTGCAGCACCAGGGGAGCAGGATAGGGGTGGCACCAAGCCCCACACAGCCCAGCTAGCAGTCCAAGTGACTCTCTGGGAGAGCATATGGGTCACAGGGCTTAGCGTGCAGAAGCCTGCCCCGAGTGCAGACGTGGCTTGAGGGGGGTTGCAAGCTTTGCCTCTGCCCTGGAAGAAAACCATGGTGGCCACATGCTTCTGGGGCCCCTCTCTGGCTCCTGCACTCCCCAGTTTTACAGGGCTCAGAGCAGCCAGCACACAGAGCCTCTCTACCCAAAAGCTCAGTTCAACTTTGGTTCATGAGGCATATGGAGAAGATCCTCCCTCACCCTCACTGCTGTGAGGGGATGGTGGCAGCATGGCACTGACCCAGAGGAGGAGCCATGTAAGTGTCCCGTGCAGCCATGGAGCTCAGTAAAAAAAAATGGAAGAAGGGGAAAAGAGATAAGGGAATGGGGTGTTTTGGCATCTGCACCCTGGATGTGGCGGGAAGAAATTGAAGGATTTCTGACAGCCAGTTTCAGACCACCTTACATTGAAAAGGCAATTCTGCCTGTGAGCTGCAACAATTTAACGTGACTTTGAATAAAAAAGCAAGCATAAATCAGTTTTTTTGTTCAGGAGTTTTGTCTTGCACCTTCCTGGAACAGAAGAGGGGAGTTCATGAGTCACAGCATGCAAGGGGAGCTGGTGTCTCCGTTTCCACCCAAAGACCCTCACCAACACAGCACAGCTTAGTAGAGGGCATGTCCCCACTACGGTAAGCTGAAGATAAGGTACTTTTCTCACTGAAAAGCGGTGGTCTGTACTGGAGGAATAGAAGCTCTTTCAGCAGCAGGAGCACTTCTAGCACCAGCAAATCTCTGTCACGTGGCCATAGTTTGCAGCACCTTCCAGTTAGCTGGGGAATTGGGCAAACCACTCTTCCTCACTAAAGGGCGGGCTGCATTTGGCCATGGGCTGATGCAGGGGGAAGACAGACTAATAAATCCTTTGTCCTCTGGCAGGTTTACACTGGTCAGTGCTTATGCCTGGACTTGGGCAGCATCTCTCAAGAGTCTATGCACTGAGGGGCTAACGGGAGCACAGCAACCCTGTAACCACTGCCTACACACAGCTCCCTGCATCCTAGCATGGGTTGCTGGATAGGGAGCTGTAAAAGCAGCCTCTGCCCCATGGTAGTCACTTGCCAAACCCGTGAGCCCAGGCAGGTACAGGGGGAGCTGTGCTTCCAGTGCCAGGCTGTCTCCAGCCCAGTGCCGTTGGATACCAGGGCTCAGCTGGGAAAAGCACTGCTCTCTGCCTGGGGGAGAGGAAATCCTAGCTAAAAATTGCCAGCACAAGAGATGGGTCACCTGAATGAAATGGCAAAGGGTTGTTTTGGCTCTGCTGCTCAGCTTACAGGTGCCACTAAGGACAGCTGAGCAACCTGGGGACAGAATGACCCCTTTTAGCATCTGCCAGAAACTGTATTTTGTGTCTCGTGTTGGACTCGATGATCTCTGGAGGTCCCTTCCAACCCCTAACATTCTGTGTGTGATTCTGTATGTGGGTTTTTTTCTCTTTGGCCACCCAACCTCCAAAAGCAAATTTTCAGCCAGCTCTAACAGCTATTTTAGCATTTAGCCAGGAAAGATGTGAGATGTCTTCTCACGGTGTGTATATGCCTGTTGACACTGTTCACCACAGGTTCAGCACTAAAAATGGTGGTGCTATCTTTTCCTCCTTTCCTTCTCTTTTCTGCTTTGTAACCTCCAGGGCTGGTTCCTGCACTTACAAAGGATTTGTATGTCCTCTCAGGACAGATGACACATTGTCTTTAGGTCCAACATCTGTTATTTATTGTTTACAGCAAAAGCTTCAACTTTGAGGTGAGATCAATGCACTTGCTTTAAGTATTGGAGAAAGTGACCAGTTATCACAAACCTTCCTGTCATTTGTTGGTGTTCATCTGCCATGTGCTCAGGCTCCAGGCCAAAAGCTCCAGCAAAGCCTCCAGAGCTGGACTGCAAAGAGAGACATGAAAGACACACAGAGACAGAGTTATGCCAAGCTGCTAAAATTAAAGCTTGTTAGAGTGGTGTGAAATGCCCTGCAGGCAGCAGGGCAGTGTCTTTTTCCTAGGACCTTTTTGCTGGATAATGATGAAAGCACAACAACCATCAGGGAAGCCTCTTGCTGTCCTGCCTTCACATGGGAAAGACGTACGTGTTTTGCTAAAATAAAGCTGGTGCCTCTCGACAGGAGAAGTGCTCATGCCTACAAGTGGCCTGCCTTGCCTCTCCTGAGCTGTCTGTTGTGGTCATGTCCAAAGACCCCAAATCCAGATTGGAGAGGGGCTGTGGTAGATGCTGCAGAACGATACACTGGGGCAGGAAGTCCCACACCCTGCCACAAACTATTTCCACCCTGATGCAGAACAGGCCAGGGGAGCCAACAACTGGCTGTGGGGAAGGTCATGGCTAATGACAAACCCATCAACCTGGAAAGCATGTTCTGGGAGCAATCTGATCCTGCAAAATTACTCATAAAGAAAATCAAACAAACCCTTATACAAATAGAGCCAGTTAGCTTTGAAAGCTATTCCAGCCAGCCCTCAGTGTCCCTCACAGGCTGACGCAGACTGTGATTGCCTTTGCAGCCCTGCCCTGCCCGGTGAGGGTGGCACAGACCCCTGTGACCAGCAGGGAGGAGTGGGGCATGTGGTACAGCAGGGCTGCCTCAACCCCTACTGGAGAGCTCTTCCAGTGTCTGTTGGTACCTCTTGGAGGGCTCCAGCCTAGAGCCAGGGCCACCTTACACCCACAGTAAGTTTGCCCCTGTCAAAAATTGGGTGGAGGGGGCCCAGCCCCAGACAGCTGCGAGGCAGTTACAATGGGAACACAAATTAAAGCCACCCATTTATGTAAACTACCTCAAAGTACTGAATACAAAAGCAGATGCTTAGAATTGCAATACCAGTTTCAGGCAGGATCCACCAGAGCACAAGATGAGTTATATACATATAGGATTTCAAAGGGGATCGTTAGGACAGGCTGAGTTCTGCCCACGTCTTAATGACCTGAATAGATCAGCCTTTCTCTTGCCTCACCACCTCATGCTATCTGGCTGGGGCTGGAAACTGCAGAGATTTTTGCTTCACTTCAGGCCTTAAAGCTTCAGCTTCAGGGAAAGGGCAGAGAGGTGATGATGTGGCACTGCATCCCACGGGGCTCCTGTCACCCTGCCAGGT
Organism: Merops nubicus; assembly: GCF_000691845.1. Taxonomy (NCBI): domain Eukaryota; kingdom Metazoa; phylum Chordata; class Aves; order Coraciiformes; family Meropidae; genus Merops; species Merops nubicus. The sequence continues at coordinate 55,030 of NW_008603921.1, read as the reverse complement.
GTGGCTTCTTTGCAGAGACAAACCCTGGGGCCACCCTCAAAGCAGAACACAGGCACAGGGAAGGAGAGGGAGACTAGCTGAGTGCACTTGGAGTGAGCAAGGAAGGACAAAGGGGAAGAGACTGCCTGAAATGAGCATTTCTTTGGTGTTTCTCAGGTCCCTTCCAAGGAAAAAGAGATGAGGAAAAAGAGATGAAAAAAAAGAGAATAAACAGAGGAAAGAAACAGTGAAGGAAGAAGTACAATTAATTAAACCAAAAACCTCACAAGAGGTGAATGAAAGGCATAGGAGGTGCCCTTGCACCTTGCAGATTCTTCCATTATTTTCTTACAACTACTTCTCTCAGTTCTGTGAAATAAGTGCCTGTTGTCCAGTGGTGGAAAGGCTGAGCATGGGCTGCCCACAGCCTGTGCAGGGCTTCCCTGCAGGGCACGTGCTGCCCACCCCTGTGCAGAGCAGCTGTGCCTTTCTGAAGCACTGCTCAATAATCCCATGCTTGCACACCTTGGGATGAGAACATTTTTCTTGAATGAATACAGTTTTTCCAAGTGATTGAGATAGGATAACCAGGACTAAGAGACCAGATTATACATCAGGGCTCACTAATTTCCATGGAAGCTCAGGAATGCTGTGTCACAAGTAAGCACTGCTGTCATCTCTGTTATTTTCCAAGACCAATTTCCAAAGGTAATTTTTGGTTTGGAGTAAACAGCCTCGGAGTCACTCTGTATTTATTCTCTGTAGTTCACATCAATTGACTGTCCCTTTATCAGGACAGTTGGTGTCCGTATGACCCCATGCCAGTAGCCACTGAGGGATGCCCACAGCAGCCACAGCAAACACCCCTTCAGGTTTCCCATGTTCTACATGCAGTACAGTGGGTCTGGATGGTCACATAAAAAAGCTCACCCCAAAACTGTGACTCCTTCCAAAGCACCAGGAGACCTTTGGGTAAGGCAGACCTCGTGCCAACATTAGCATCACCTTAATCCCAAGCAGGTGCAGAAGTGTGTTCTGCTAATGATCAGGCCCAAAAAAATGATAGCACCAGCAGGAAGATGAACCAATACACAGACTGTATTGTATACAAAAAGGACATTCCATGAATGATCGCTGGGGGTACAAACAGATCAATCAGCTGGGACATAATCAACGCCACCCCCAACGATCCCACGAAAAGATGTGACTCGGCCCACAACACGTGGTATAAACAGTGAGCCAAGGTTGCCCATAGTTGATATGGGGAACAGCCAAACCAGTAAATTAAAGACATAAGAGAAAGGTGCCCACATGG